>NC_059212.1:49042886-49077886 GCF_020615455.1 Coregonus clupeaformis | reverse complement strand
ATTTTTATTTGAATGCTGAGTGATACATACTATCATTCTAACCATGATATTTAATTGAATGCTGAGTGATATATTCTATCATTCTAACCATGATATGTACTTGAATGCTGAGTGATACATTCTATCATTCTAACCATGATATTTATTTGAATGCTGAGTGATACATTCTATCATTCTAACCATGATATTTATTTGAATGCTGAATTATACATTATATCATTCTACCAATGATATCTATTTGAATGCTGAGTGATACATTCTATCATTCTAACCATGATATTTATTTCAATGCTGAGTGATACATTCTATCATTCTAACCATGATATTTATTTCAATGCTGAGTGATACATTCTATCATTCTAACC
The DNA here is from genome assembly GCF_020615455.1 of Coregonus clupeaformis. Lineage (NCBI taxonomy): Eukaryota > Metazoa > Chordata > Actinopteri > Salmoniformes > Salmonidae > Coregonus > Coregonus clupeaformis. The sequence continues at coordinate 49,077,521 of NC_059212.1, read as the reverse complement.
ATGATATTTATTTTAATGCTGAGTGATACATTCTATCATTCTAACCATGATATTTATTTGAATGCTGAGTGATACATTCTATCATTCTAACCATGATATTTATTTGAATGCTGAGTGATACATTCTATCATTCTAACCATGTTATTTCTTTGAATGCTGAGTGATACATTCTATCATTCTAACCATGATATTTCTTTGAATGCTGAGTGATACATTCTATCATTCTAACCATGATATTTCTTTGAATGCTGAGTGATACATTCTATCATTCTAACCATGATATTTATTTGAATGCTGAGTGATACATTCTATAATTCTAACCATGATATTTCTTTGAATGCTGAGTGATACATTCTATCATTCTAACCTTGATATTTATTTGAATGCTGAGTGATACATTCTATCATTCTAACCATGATATTTATTTGAATGCTGAGTGATACATTCTATCATTCTAACCATGATTTTTATTTGAATGCTGAGTGATACATTCTTTCATTCTAACCATGATTTTTATTTGAATGCTGAGTGATACATTCTATCATTCTAACCATGATTTTTATTTGAATGCTGAGTGATACATTCTGTCATTTATAACCAGGTTTTTTATTTTAATGCTGAGTGATACATTCTGTCATTTATAACCAGGTTTTTTATTTGAATGCTGAGTGATACATTCTATAATTCTAACCAGTTTTTTATTTATTTTAATGCTGAGTGATACATTCTATCATTCTAACCAGTTTTTTATTTATTTGAATGCTGAGTGATACATTCTATCATTCTAACCATGATATTTATTTGAATGCTGAGTGATACATTCTATCATTCTAACCATGATATTTATTTGAATGCTGAGTGATACATTCTATCATTCTAACCATGATTTTTATTTGAATGCTGAGTGATACATTCTATCATTCTAACCATGATATTTATTTGAATGCTGAGTGATACATTCTATCATTCTAACCATGATATTTATTTGAATGCTGAGTGATACATTCTATCATTCTAACCATGATATTTCTTTGAATGCTGAGTGATACATTCTATCATTCTAACCATGATATTTCTTTGAATGCTGAGTGATACATTCTATCATTCTAACCATGATATTTATTTGAATGCTGAGTGATACATTCTATCATTCTAACCATGATATTTCTTTGAATGCTGAGTGATACATTCTATCATTCTAACCTTGATATTTATTTGAATGCTGAGTGATACATTCTATCATTCTAACCATGATTTTTATTTGAATGCTGAGTGATACATTCTATCATTCTAACCATGATATTTATTTGAATGCTGAGTGATACATTCTATCATTCTAACCATGATTTTTATTTGAATGCTGAGTGATACATTCTATCATTCTAACCATGATTTTTATTTGAATGCTGAGTGATACATTCTGTCATTTATAACCAGGTTTTTTATTTGAATGCTGAGTGATACATTCTGTCATTTATAACCAGGTTTTTTATTTGAATGCTGAGTGATACATTCTATAATTCTAACCAGTTTTTTATTTATTTTAATGCTGAGTGATACATTCTATCATTCTAACCAGTTTTTTATTTATTTGAATACTGAGTGATACATTCTATCATTCTAACCATGATTTTTATTTGAATGCTGAGTGATACATTCTATCATTCTAACCATGATATTTATTTCAATGCTGAGTGATACATTCTATCATTCTAACCATGATTTTTATTTGAATGCTGAGTGATACATTCTATCATTCTAACCATGATATTTGTTTGAATGCTGAGTGATACATTCTATCATTCTAACCATGATATTTATTTGAATGCTGAGTGATACATTCTATCATTCTAACCATGATTTTTATTTGAATGTTGAGTGATACATTCTATCATTCTAACCATGATATTTATTTGAATGCTGAGTGATACATTCTATCATTCTAACCATGATTTTTATTTGAATGCTGAGTGATACATTCTATCATTCTAACCATGATTTTTATTTGAATGCTGAGTGATACATTCTATCATTCTAACCATGATTTTTATTTGAATGCTGAGTGATACATTCTGTCATTTATAACCAGGTTTTTTATTTGAATGCTGAGTGATACATTCTATCATTCTAACCATGATTTTTATTTGAATGCTGAGTGATACATTCTATCATTCTAACCATGATTTTTATTTGAATGCTGAGTGATACATTCTGTCATTTATAACCAGGTTTTTTATTTGAATGCTGAGTGATACATTCTATAATTCTAACCAGTTTTTTATTTATTTTAATGCTGAGTGATACATTCTATCATTCTAACCAGTTTTTTATTTATTTTAATGCTGAGTGATACATTCTATCATTCTAACCAGTTTTTTATGTATTTGAATGCTGAGTGATACATTCTATATTGGATAAACATCTTGGTACCGTTTGTTTTCTCTCGGTGATAATGGCTGCATGCTTGCTGGGTGTCTTGACTAAAGCAGTTTTCAAAGACAATCTGTCGAACAGTTCGGATGAATTGAGTTAGAATCAGCCTGCATGCTTCTACAAACCTAGAAAACACAGTTGACCACGACCATACTTTTTTTCTTAACATTCTCAGATCCGCAGGTGCCACTCTGTCAGCAGCAGGTAAGTGTGATCCTGTAATGATTATGTACACTACACACCAGTGTTGGGCTCAGTTTAATTTCAATTCAGGCAATGCAGGAAGTAAACTGAAATTCCCATTCCAATTAAAAAATGGCTTTACATGGCTGTCATGATTTAACTGGATTTGAACCCAAATGCAGACAACTACACCGAGCCAGAGAAGGTTTAACAGGTTTATTTACAAAGTTCAATTTGTCCAGGTTTCCAATAATAGGGGAAGAGCAAGTCCAGGTTTACAGGGAGGGTAACAGATCCAGGTTCAGAGCAGGTGTGGTACCGTAATGTCCTAGTGTCCGTGGTGAGTCCAAAAGGGAGGTCCGGTAGTGGAAAGCAGGATGGTGGTGGCAGGAGTGAAGCGGAGGCAGGAGTCAGGTTCCAATAATCTGTGGCACAGGATAAAAGTAACTAGAACAGGCCAAAAATACAAAGGGCGAAAACAAGCAGGTTGAGTCAACAGCGAAACTAACATGGTCGTCTTGACTATGATCTGACGATGAGTGGCAAGTTTGACCGGGTCTTAAAGGCTGAGGTGATTATAGTGAATGAGCTGCAGCTGGAACCCTGACTCCCGCACACCAGACTTCACTCCTGCAATCAAGGACAGACAGAGGGGAGGGGGAGAGCAGAGAGAGAGCTACCTTGCAGCAGTAGGCCTAACAATGGCTACTCTATGATATGGATGGCAGGCTTTACAGGGCTACTCTGTGATATGGATGGCAGGCTTTAAAGGGCTACTCTATGATATGGATGGCAGGCTTTACAGGGCTACTCTGTGATATGGATGGCAGGCTTTACAGGGCTACTCTGTGATATGGATGGCAGGCTTTACAGGGCTACTCTGTGATATGGATGGCAGGCTTTAAAGGGCTACTCTGTGATATGGACGGCAGGCTTTACAGAGCTACTCTGTGATATGGATGGCAGGCTTTACAGGGCTACTCTATGATATGGATGGCAGGCTTTACAGGGCTACTCTGTGATATGGATGGCAGGCTTTACAGGGCTACTCTGTGATATGGATGGCAGGCTTTAAAGGGACACTGAGATATGGATGGCAGGCTTTACAGGGCTACTCTGTGATATGGATGGCAGGCTTTACAGGGCTACTCTGTGATATGGATGGCAGGCTTTAAAGGGACACTGAGATATGGATGGCAGGCTTTACAGGGCTACTCTGAGATATGGATGACAGGTTTTAACACTAGAACCGCCTGGCCTTTCAGCATGTAAGTACCCGCTAGAGAACGTTGCTGGGCGTTCTCTTTAGCATATGCATCAGATGAACATCAACCTGCAAGGTGAGCACCAACACTTGATAAATAGTGCATAAGCTATTGTAAAGGATTAATTGCATGAAGAAATATTAGTGGAAATACACTGCTCAAAGAAATAAAGGGAACACTTAAACAACACATCCTAGATCTGAATGAATGAAATAATCTTATTAAATACTTTTTTCTTTACATAGTTGAATGTGCTGACAACAAAATCACACAAAAATTATCAATAGAAATCAAATGTATCAACCCATGGAGGTCTGGATTTGGAGTCACCCTCAAAATTAAAGTGGATAACCACACTACAGGCTGATCCAACTTTGATGTAATGTCCTTAAAACAAGTCAAAATGAGGCTCAGTAGTGTGTGTGGCCTCCATGTGCCTGTATGACCTCCCTACAATGCCTGGGCATGCTCCTGATGAGGTGGCGGATGGTCTCCTGAGGGATCTCCTCCCAGACCTGGACTAAAGCATCCGCCAACTCCTGGACAGTCTGTGGTGCAACGTGACGTTGGTGGATGGAGAGAGACATGATGTCCCAGATGTGCTCAATTGGATTCAGGTCTGGGGAACGGGCGGGCCAGGCCATAGCATCAATGCCTTCCTCTTGCAGGAACTGCTGACACACTCCAGCCACATGAGGTCTAGCATTGTCTTGCATTAGGAGGAACCCAGGGCCAACCGCACCAGCATATGGTCTCACAAGGGGTCTGAGGATCTCATCTCGGTACCTAATGGCAGTCAGGCTACCTCTGGCGAGCACATGGAGGGCTGTGCGGCCCCCAAAGAAATGCCACCCCACACCATGACTGACCCACCGCCAAACCGGTCATGCTGGAGGATGTTGCAGGCAGCAGAACGTTCTCCACGGCGTCTCCAGACTCTGTCACGTCTGTCACATATGCTCAGTGTGAACCTGCTTTCATCTGTGAAGAGCACAGGGCGCCAGTGGCGAATTTGCCAATCTTGGTGTTCTCTGGCAAATGCCAAACGTCCTGCACGGTGTTGGGCTGTAAGCACAACCCCCACCTGTGGACGTCGGGCCCTCATACCACCCTCATGGAGTCTGTTTCTGACCGTTTGAGCAGACACTTGCACATTTGTGGCCTGCTGGAGGTCATTTTGCAGGGCTCTGGCAGTGCTCCTCCTGCTCCTCCTTGCACAAAGGCGGAGGTAGCGGTCCTGCTGCTGGGTTGTTGCCCTCCTACGGCCTCCTACACGTCTCCTGATGTACTGGCCTGTCTCCTGGTAGCGCCTCCATGCTCTGGACACTACGCTGACAGACACAGCAAACCTTCTTGCCACAGCTCGTATTGATGTGCCATCCTGGATGAGCTGCACTACCTGAGCCACTTGTGTGGGTTGTAGACTCCGTCTCATGCTACCACTAGAGTGAAAGCACCGCCAGCATTCAAAAGTGACCAAAACATCAGCCAGGAAGCATAGGAACTGAGAAGTGGTCTGTGGTCACCACCTGCAGAACCACTTCTTTATTGGGGGTGTCTTGCTAATTGCCTATAATTTCCACCTGTTGTCTATTCCATTTGCACAACAACATGTGAAATGTATTGTCAATCAGTGTTGCTTCCTAAGTGGACAGTTTGATTTCACAGAAGTGTGATTGACTTGGAGTTACATTGTGTTGTTTAAGTGTTCCCTTTATTTTTTTGAGCAGTGTATATCAATAAAAACAATAACAACACTAGTTATTTGTTTTAGATAGAGTCAAGGATATGTTTTATATAATTCTAGAAAAAACACGTAGGCCTATAGCCTATTTTTGTTTCCCTTGCAATAAAAACATTACGGTGTACTCCATTTGATCAACTTGATTTGTAGATTCGATTAGTAAAGAGTTATTGTAATTAATAAAGTCCAGTTACAGCTTCTTTTGACAAAGTGGGAACTAAATGATTTGCCATATTCCTAAACAAAAGCACCAGTGCATGAGCAACTGTAAAGGATGAATTGCATAAAGAAATATTATTGGAGATATATTCATGACAAGATATAAAAACAGTCATTTGTTGATTGTATCGGGCACTTTATTGTGCCCTTATACCCGTGACTTTACAGATGAATCAATCTCATCTTCTCTTGTTGCTTTGGGTTCACAGTCAGCACACAGCTTCGGGGCTTTGTGTGAGCAAGCCCCATCAACAAATCGGTTGCGCTGCACACAGATTTCACGGGCCTTGTTTCGTGTGCACCTGCCGCAGGTGTTCGCTTAATCTCTCTGAAGCGTGGCGTGGTCTCTCGGAAAAAGTCCATCCCATACCTATGAGACCAAAATGACTCCACATCCATGCTCTTTCCGCCGTGTGCCCCGCGGACATACAAGCGTCCAATAAATGCTTTGAGTTCATCCATAGACATGTCCCACGTACTGTTTCCTTTTCTGTGCGCATGAGCGACAGCACGATCTCTGATGTGCTGCAGCATCTGCATGTCACATAAACTCGTCACTCTTTTCTACCCAAACCGCGCCATCCCTCCCAGACTCCTGTCTCACCGTGGCAGTTGGGATCTCCATCTCAGTTGGCGCTGTTCTGTTTTTTTTTCTGCGGCGAGGCTCAGGCATCGGAGGCGGAGGCTCGAAGTCAACATCAGAATCAGATGAAGACTCTTCGTCAGCAACGTCGATTTCAAGCTCAATATCTGATCCTCCATCCGATTCCAACTCATCTAAATTCTGCAGCATTTGCAATGCTGTCAGTGCGTCCACTGGTTTGGTTCGGCTCGCAATTTTGAACTACACACATTGCATGTTGTACTCAGTGTCTTATTTGACTCTCTGAGGGGAAATTATATAATATTTCCTGCCTTTCATAATACAATTAGTAGACATCCCACAACGTCCACAATTATTAATCACCATTACACTATTGTTCTAAATTCTATCACCTTCTTCACCCTCCTCCACATTCAGATCAATTAAATTCAATCATCCTCTTCCCCCTCCTCATCATTCAGATCAATCAAATTCAATCATCCTCTTCCCCCTCCTCATCATTCAGATCAATCAAATTCAATCACCCTCTTCCCCCTCCTCATCATTCAGATCAATCAAATTCAATCATCCTCTTCCCCCTCCTCATCATTCAGATCAATCAAATTCAATCATCCTCTTCCCCCTCCTCATCATTCAGATCAATCAAATTCAATCATCCTCTTCCCCCTCCTCATCATTCAGATCAATCAAATTCAATCACCCTCTTCCCCCTCCTCATCATTCAGATCATTGAAGTCACATGCACCATTATCAGTTTCTATCTGCTTTCTATCGCCCGTTCATCCATTGATGACAGAATAGCATATTTTAATTTTAATTTTATTATGTTACAAGTTTTTGCTTAGTAGCCAGAGCAATGTGAGTGGTCATGAGCTGAATGCATGGACAGCACGGATATTCTTGGAAAAAGTGAAATGTGGAATTGGAGCTGCACCTCTTGAATTTGTAGAGTTATTTGACAAAGGTAAGTGTCATAGAAACTGCAGAATATGCTCTTTCTGATACTATATAGAAACCAAAAACGTTTTACCTGCATGTGACTCTGAAGGAGGATTTGATAAAGTGATGCTCCTTTCCCTGCATCTGTCAATTACAAGATGCGTCCATCTCTTCATGTACAATTGGACAACTGATAGGCTTAATGTTGTCACTCATCAGATTATTGTCAATTTAATCTTGTCTTTAGGCTAACTGTTATTATGTGTGACATTAGTTTTGGTATAGTTTAGGTGTAGTTTCGATGGGCCAGCTGTGCATGCTAACATTGTTTGTTTCCCGCTCATCAACTTGGATAGAGTCAAGCGTATGTTTAGCATTATTCTAAAGGCCTTCTGCAAAACGTAGCATTTTTCAGTTTCCCTCACAATACATTTGATTAGTAGGAGTTACAGTAAATAAAACAGTCCTGTAAAAGCTTATTTTTACAAAGTAAAACAGAAAAGAGAATGGTATCAACCCGCAAGAAGTGCGGTCAAATTATTTGCTGCTGATAAATCGGCATATTGTCACACCCTGGCTCTGGGACTCTATATGTTGAGCCAGGGTGTGTTCATTCTATGTGTTCTATTTCTATGTTGGGGGTTCTAGGTTGTGTATTTCTATGTTGGCCTGAGTGTCTCCCAATCAGAGGCAACGAGTGTCAGCTGTTGGCTGGTTGTCTCTGATTGGGAGCCATATTTATACTGTCTGTTTTCCTTTTGTGTTTGTGGGTTCTTGTTCCGTGTTCGGTCATTGTCACCGTGGACTTCACGAGTCGTTTATTGTTTTGTTGTTTCGTGTGTGCACTTTAATATAATAAAGTAACATGTTTCTTTCATCACGCTGCGCATTGGTCTACTTCTCTCCCTGACGATCGTGACAGAAGAACCCACCATAAAATGACCAAGCAGCGTGTCCAGGAGCAGGCAGACTGGACATGGGAGGAAGCGCCGGGTAAGGAGATGGAGAGGTTGGCGATGGCCCAGGTGGGCAAATCGTGGTCCTGGGAGGACATGCTCGGGGGCAAGGGACCTTGGGCTAGGATTAAGGCCCTGGCGAGAGAGGAGCAGCGGCGTCAGCAGTGCCATCGTCGGACGGACGAGAGGCAACCCCAAACATTTTTAGGGGGGGCACACGGCATGGGCGGCTGGGCAGCAGGAGGCTGCCACAGGGCGATCGGAGAGGAGGCCACCGGGTTAGGGGGCCAGAAGGCAGGTTGGCGGAGCCTGGATGGAGAGCGGAACCAACTTCCCGTACTCAGGCATGGCAGCATGGGACGGGGCAGGTTCCGCGGTATGCGGAGCGGCGTACTGTGCCACGAGTGGTCCGGCATAGTCCTGTACGTCCTGTGCGAGCACCCCGCACGTGTCGTGCGAAGGGGGTATGCAGCCAGGACGGAGTGTGCCGGCTCAACGCTCGTGGTCTCCAATGCCTCTCCGCGGTCCCGGATATCCTGCTCCAGTGTCACGTGCTGTTATGCCAGTACGGGTACACAGCCCTGTACGTCCTGTGCGGATGCCTCACACAGAGTATGTGAGGGTAGGCATTCAGCCAGGACGGGTTGTGGCCGCTCTTCACTCCAGGTCTCCTATCCGTCTCCACAGCCCGGTTCGGCCTGTCCCTGCTCCACGCACCAAGCCTACGGTGTGCGTCGCCAGCCCAGCCCGGCCTGTCCCTGCTCCACGCACCAAGCCTACGGTGTGCGTCGCCAGCCCAGCCCGGCCTGTCCCTGCTCCACGCACCAAGCCTACGGGGTGCGTCGCCAGCCCAGCCCGGCCTGTCCCTGCTCCACGCACCAAGCCTACGGGGTGCGTCGCCAGCCCGGCCTGTCCCTGCTCCACGCACCAAGTCTACGGTGCGCGTCGCCAGCCCGGCCCGGCCTGTTCCTGCCACTCGCATCAAGCCTACGGTGTGCGTCGCCAGCCCGGCCCGGCCTGTTCCTGCCACTCGCACCAAGCCTACGGTGCGCGTCGCCAGCCCGGCCCGGCCTGTTCCTGCCACTCGCACCAAGCCAGGGGTGCGAGTCGCCAGCCCGGCCCGGCCTGTTCCTGCCACTCGTACCAAGCCAGGGGTGCGAGTCGTCAGCCTGGTCCAGAACGTTCCTGCTACTCGCACCAAGCCACGGGTGCGAGTCGTCAGCCTGGTCCAGCCCGTTCCTGCTACTCGCACCGGGCCAGGGGTGCGAGTCGTCAGCCCTGTAAAGCCCGTTCGGCCCACGCACCAAGCCGGGGTGCGATCGTCAGCCCGGTCCGGCCCGTTGCTGCTCCACGCACAAGCCAGGGGTGCGAGTCGTCAGTCCGGTGAGGCCCGTTCGGCTCCACGCACCAAGCCAGGGGTGCGTATCATCAGCCCGGTCCGCCCGTTGCTGCTCCACGCACCAAGCCAGGGGTGCGCATCGTCAGCCCGGTCGGTCCGTTCCGGCCTCACGCACCAAGCCAGGGGTGCGCGTCGTCAGTCGGCACAACCCGTGCCTGGGTCATCGGTGCCAAATCAGGTACCGCTCAACTGCTCCACAACGGAGCTGAAGCTAGCCGTTCCTGCTACGTTCAGGTCAGCTCCTGCCAGCGGGCCAGACCGGACCAGGGGCGCTATGGGGGGGATTATTGGAGGGTGGTGGGCAAGGCCGGAGCCAGAACCGCCGCCGAGGAGGTATGCCCACCCAGCCCTCCCTGTTTTGCTCTTATTGAGGCGCGGTCGCAGTCCGCGCCTTTAGGGGGGGGTACTGTCACACCCTGGCTCTGGGACTCTATATGTTGAGCCAGGGTGTGTTCATTCTATGTGTTCTATTTCTATGTTGGGGGTTCTAGGTTGTGTATTTCTATGTTGGCCTGAGTGACTCCCAATCAGAGGCAACGAGTGTCAGCTGTTGGCTGGTTGTCTCTGATTGGGAGCCATATTTATACTGTCTGTTTTCCTTTTGTGTTTGTGGGTTCTTGTTCCGTGTTCGGTCATTGTCACCGTGGACTTCACGAGTCGTTTATTGTTTTGTTGTTTCGTGTGTGCACTTTAATATAATAAAGTAACATGTTCATTCATCACGCTGCGCATTGGTCTACTTCTCTCCCTGACGATCGTGACACATATCACAAACTCATCATTACAGTATTGTCTCTCTAAATTAAATCAACCTCTTCACCCTCCTTATCATTCAGTTAGGCCTAATTTAAATTCATTTGTGAAGTAAGGTGCACAATTATCACCCATTCATCCATTTGTCATTCAGTGAGGAGAGAGAGACTAATTAGCACCTGGCTGGGTACCAACGTCCTACAGCACATTGTCTTGGCAGTTTAAGTTGGGAAAAGGTGTGAAAAAAATAGGTAAAAAGGCTCTAAATACTTTTCTGTTTATGATTTTAAAATTCTGACAAATGAGCAGTGTAAAATACAAACACTTAGGAAAAATCAGGGCAGGAGCACGACATAGCTTGATTTACAAAATCAAACGTCAGTGGCCTATGGCGGTTCTAGTGTTAAAGGACCAATCTGTGATATGGATGGCAGGCTTTAAAGGGCCACTCCGTGATATGTATGGCAGGTTTTAAAGGACCACTCTGTGATATGGATGGCAGGCTTTAAAGGGTCACTGTGATATGTATTGATTTATTTAATGCTCGGTGCTCACTCCCTTAATGGTTAGATACTGTATCATTAACTTAAATGATCAAAGGTGGCTGTAAATATCACAGCGTCTTCTGTCGCTCAATTGGTGGAGCATGGAGCTTTCAATGCCAGTATCGTGGGTTTGATTCCCACTGTGTTCACCCACACGTAAAATGTTTGCAACATGAATGTAAGTTGCTGTGGATAAAGGAGTCTGCTAGAAATTAAATAAGACCGGCCTTTGATCTGACATCTGAAGATGATTTGTCAGAAGAATTCAGAGAGGAATTTGGGGAGGTTGTGAGGTTGTGAGGTTAGACTAGAGAGCTAATCTGGGTTTAGGGAAAATAACACACACAGAGAGAGAGAGGGAGGGAGGGAGAGAGAGAGGGAGAGAGAGAGGGATGGAGGGAGAGATGGAGGGAGAGAGAGAGAGAGAGGGAGAGAGGGAGAGAGAGAGAGGGAGAGAGGGAGAGATGGAGGGAGAGAGAGAGAGGGAGAGGGAGGGAGGGAGAGAGAGAGAGAGGAGAGAGAGAGAGGGAGAGATGGAGGGAGAGAGGGAGAGATGGAGGGAGAGATGGAGGGAGAGAGAGAGAGAGAGAGAATCTAAACAGACCTTAGGGATGAAATCGAAAAAAAATAATGTTTAAGTTCCAGTGAAATATGATCATGTCTGAAGTGGGTTTGTGATCAGTGGCTTTTCTAAAGGATGCACCTTTGGTGGTTTTGGTTTTTCTACCATGTTCCGAACGAGACTCTTTAGGAAACTAAAAGCCACATTTCTCAGAATTACAGAGATGGAAGACAGACTTGTGGAGAAGGCATGGGGTCATCTGAAGGACTAGAGAGAGGGGGGATAATAATATCCAGTAATATCGCAGAGATTAATCATCGTAGATATACTTCCATATCAGTGATATTACATGCATGCACACATGTACACCCGCACACACACACATGCACACTTCAATGATGCTTCAATATCAGTGAGACTGATAAACACACGTCCACGTGGACTGTGCATTTTATCTACAGATGTATAGTTCATTCATCATGAAACAAATAGAATCCATAGAATAATGCATAGAAAATATAGATGTCTTTACCTCGGGGACAGTGGTTAGTTGATCAACAGTCCACTGCTAATTGTATGATTCATTTCCATATGACTCTCAGTCAATGGCTTCTCCACCCCCCCCAACACGTGGTCCTATATAAATACATGCATAAACACACAACCATCTCATGCACATACACACCCACCTTTCCATGTCTATAAGAGGTATTCTGACCACAATGGGACTTCCTGGTGAAATGAATAAAAGGTCAAATGAACACACTCACTCCCCTCCTCGGGCACGTCAAACCTTTAGAAAGACCAACAGCCTTGGCCCTGTATGGACTCAACAGCGTAGTTCAGATGTGCAGCGTCCTCTCGAGCCAGCGTTATATAAATACATCTGAAAGTACACATCAACCGTACAGCGGTGTAAATCACGGGAAGAGAAATTGGAAAATATATTAATCTGGTAATATGAAAATGCCAGACACTCTCCACATCTCAGCTAAGCAGATAGTGACTTCTGCGTCACAAACGGCACACTATTCCCTACATAGTGCGCTAATTGTGACTACGGCCCCTTAGTGCCCTGTTCAAAATTAGTGCACCATGTAGGGATTAGTGCGCCGTTTGGAAAGCAGGTAATGAGTGCCAGCTCCTCCAGGGCCACTTCTGCTCTGACATTTCAGGCAATCTAAACAGAGTGGAGCTAAATATGTTTTCCTCAGTAGTGGTGTGAAGGATAGGGGCTGTGTGTACGTGGGGGGCGGGGGGGGTGAAGGATGGAGAGTAGAGGGGAGTGTGATCAAGAGATGACTGAGGGGTGGAGGAAGGATGGGAGGGACAGAGAGGAGGGGAGGAGGAAGAGGAGGACAGAACATGAGTTACTGAAGGATGGAGAGGTTGAAGGATGCATCGAAGAGGTGTAGAAGATTGGATTGTCTCTTCAGAACCTGTAGGAAACCATGACCGTGTATAGAGTCTACATGCATAGCCTATCATTCTGACAATGACGACACAATTAAACCCACCTGGGGCATAGTCAGGCAGATATAGAGATGTCAGACCTGTCTTTATCTCACCTTGTCATTACAGTTACCTCGTCCCAAAATGGCACTACTTTCTACCAGGGCTCATAGCACAATAGGGTGCCATTTGGGACGCAACCCATGGTACCTCAATGCTCGGTGCAGGGCTACTGTGCTGTAGAGGAAGTCAATGTGAACCCAGTGGGCTTTCTCTAAGTGTGCCGTTGTATTGACAGGAAACGACTGTATTATGATTGGTCCCTCGATGTGGTTCACACAACATCTGTGTATTTAAGGAATTCCCTTCCCTCACCAGTCTTTGAGCTCTGGGCAGATGGGGGAGAGAGAGAGAGAGACAGAGACAGAGACAGAGACAGAGACAGAGACAGAGAGAGAGAGAGAGAGAGAGAGAGAGAGACGACTGACTAAATGACAATGGACACAGAGGAGTGATGTGCTAACTGTTGTCATCTGCTGTGGTTCTCCCTCAGTCCCTCTCTCCCACAGATACATCATCGACAGAGTCAACAGCCTGTAATGTTGGGGAGTCCAAACCCCAACAGAGGGATGTTCGCTGGCAGATGCTCGGGGAAGAACAGAGAGAAGGAGAGATTTTCCTTCATAAAAAGAGGATAGACAGATGTTAGCATATTAATGAGGATAGAGGAGAGAGAGAGAGAGAGAGAGAGAGAGAGAGAGAGAGAGGATCTGGTGCTTCTGTCCCCAACTGTTACGAACCCCGTGGCTTTAAACGTCTAGGGTGGATGGACAAGAGACCCGTAACATAAAAATAAACTGACAACCATAAGCTACCGTCAAACATAAAAGGTTTATTTTTGAACACACGGTAAAGGTTTGGGAAAAAGGGCTGAGCAGGACCCAAGAAATGAAACAATAGTGTAAAAAAAACTAAACTGATCTTGCCTGCCTCAAGAACCGCTAAGCTACTGCTAATCATACAAAAATTACAGTGGGTGGTCCGCTCAGGTCTAACTAGTGTTTTTAGACAATTTTCTTCCTACAGGTAACGTATGCCCAAGGGCAACTTGCTTAAATCCCCCTTTCCCCAGAAACACACAACAAAGTTACCAGCAAATGAGTGAGTACACAAAACACAGGACACCACAGTATCCATACTCACATACGGAAAATAGTCTCTCTCTACAAACACAACTGACTGGCTTTTAAAACAATGGGAGGTGTAAGTGGGAAACCAGAAACAGGTGGTGCAATACAGAGGAATGTCCACTGATTGGTCCACCTCAGCAATCAGCAGCCAAACGGATGTCGGACAGGTGGGACACCCCAACGACCACCAATCAGGAACATAAAGGACACCTGTGATTAGGGCAGAAGGAGAGGAAAAACACAAAAACACACACAGGATACCTGTATCTGTAACACCAACCAAGGAGGGCCTACAGCAGCACCTAGATCTTCTGCACAGACTCTTTCAGACCTGGCCCCTGCCAGTAAATCTCAGTAAGATAAAAAATAATGGTGTTCCAAAAAAAGGTCCAGTTGCCAGGACCACAAAAAACTATACATACCTCTGCATAAACATCAGAGCCACAGGTAAATTCCACAAAGCTGTGAACGATATGAGAGACAAGGCAAGAAGGGCCTTCTATGCCATCAAAAGGAACATAACATTTGACATACCAATTAGGATCTGGCTAAAAATACTTGAATCAGTTATAGAACTCATTGCCCTTTATGGTTGTGAGGTCTGGGGTCCGCTCACCTACCAAGAATTCACAAAATGGGACAAACACCAAATTGAGACTCTGCATGCAGAATTCTTTAAAAATATCCTCTGTGTTCAACGAAAAACACCAAATAATGGATGCAGAGCAGAATTAGGCCGATACCCACTAATTATCAAAATCCAGAAAAGAGCCGTTAAATTCAACAACCATCTAAAAGGAAGCGATTCCCAAACCTTCCATAACTAAGCCATCATCTACAGAGAGATGAACTTGGAGAAGAGTCCCCTAAGCAAGCTGGTCCTGGGGCTCTGTTCACAAACACAAACAGACCCCACAGGACAGCAACACAATTAGACTCAGCCAAGTCATGAGAAAACAAAAAGATAATTACTTGACACATTGGAAAGAATTAACAAAAAAACAGAGCAAACTAGAATGCTATTTGGCTGTAAACAGAGAGTACACAGTGGCAGAATACCTGAACACTGTGACTGACCCAAAATTAAGGAAAGCTTTGACTATGTACAGACTCAGTGAGCATAGCCTTGCTATTGAGAAAGGCCGCCGTAGGCAGACCTGGCTCTCAAGAGAAGACAGGCTATGTGCACACTGGCCACAAAATGAGGGGGAAACTGAGCTACACTTTCTAACCTCCTTATTAGAGACACAATTTTGATAAAGTCCCATATCTGTTGGGTGAAATACCACAGTGTGCCATCACAGCAGCAATATTTGTGACCTGTTGCCACAAGAAAAGGGCAACCGGTGAAGAACAAACACCATTGTTACATAAGTTACAACCCATATTTATTTATTTTCCCTTTTGTACTTTAACTATTTGCACATCACTACAACACTGTTTATAGACATAATATGACATTTGAAATGTCTTCATTATTTTGGAACTTGGGTGAGTGTAATGTTTACTGTTCATTTTTGATTGTTTATTTCACTTTTGTTTATTCATTTCACTTGCTTATGGCAATGTAAACATGTGTTTCTCATGCCAATAAAGCCCCTTGAATTGAATTGAATTGAATTGAATTGAATTGAGAGACAGAGAGATAGAGGGGAGAGAGAGAGAGAGAGAGAGAAGGAAAGAGAAAGAGTGAGAGGGGGAGATTGGGAGAGGGAGAAGGAGAGAGAGAGAGTGTCACACCCTGATCTGTTTCACCTGTCTTGTGCTTGTCTCCACCCCCCACCAGGTGTCTCCCATTTGTTCCCATTATCCCCTGTGTATTTATACCAGTGTTTTCTGTTTGTCTGTTGCCAGTTTGTCTTGTCTCACCAGTGTTTTTTTGCTGTGCTCCTGTTTTTCCAGTCCCTGTTTTCTAGTCCTCCCGGTTCTGACCATTTCTGCCTGCCCTGACCCTGAGCCAGCCTGCCACACCATTCTGCCTGCCCTGAGCCCGCCTGCCACACCATTCTGCCTGCCCTGAGCCCGCCTGCCAAACCATTCTGCCTGCCCTGACCCTGAGCCCGCCTGCCACACCATTCTGCCTGCCCTGACCTCGAGCCTGCCTGCCGTCCTGTACCTATTTGACTCTGACCTGGTTTACGAACTTCTGCCTGTCCTCGACCTGCCTCTTGCCTGCACCTTGTCTATTAATAAATATCAGAGACTCAAACCATCTGCATCTGGGTCTCATCCTGTGTCGTTATAGAGAGAGGGTGTGTGGTGCGTTAACGTTAGGTAGTAAGTGGCTACTGTGCTTGAAATTTAGCTAGCTTGTTGCTACCTGGATAGCTACTAAACAATGGCTGGAACGACCTAGCGAACAGACGCGAACTGGCTGAGTCAATTTATTGGCTAGCTTTGCACTTGGCTAGCTAACAGTAGCTGCTAGGGGTAAGTTATAACCTACATTTGTGTTTTGTTTTTACATACTGGTAGCCAGAGTCGTTCAAGGGAATTCGGGACATGGGTGACTAGTTAACGTTAGCTTGGCTCTCTCTGTGTGCTCGTGCCGTGGGAGGAGGGGTTGCTTCGTTGTCTGAAAGCAATGGCTAGCTAGTATGCTAACTATTCTAGCTAACTAACTGGCTGAATAAGTTGACGACGGACTTGCTCAAGCTGTCGGGACTAACCCACAACGTTAGACACGGACATGAATGATCTGCTTGGCGTGTTGACACACTGGTGGTTTGTTGTGGCCGAGTATTGGTGCTAAACCGTGTTGTTGGAGTCCGGCATGCTAGTTGGCTGTGGCGTATTATGACTAGGTGCCCTGGACGATTTTCACAGAAGAATACTGTACCAAGTTAGCTAGCTGAATAAACTAAGTTAGTCAATTCCTAGAAAACATTGAACCGCTGTAGTTTACAACAAGTATAGTTTCTGAGGTGGAAGTTGGGAGAGTTTTATATTTGGTTGTTTCAGTGAAACGTAAGTGAGGGAGGCCCCGCTCTCTCCTTTCCCAGATGTTTAGTTCATTTCATTCCGATCTCCTTTGCATTATTGTAGCCATTTTCTGTAGCCTGTCAACTATGCCTCTGTCTATCCCTGTTCTCTCCTCTCCGCACAGGCTATACAAACGCCTCACACCGCGTGGCTGCTGCCTCTCTAACCTGGTGGTTCCTGCACGCACCACCCATGTGGAGTTATAGGTCTAATGCGCCGTCGCAACCTTCACTCTCTCTCTCCCGCTACTCTCTCCTCTTCCATCCTATCATCTCTTCCCTCTGCTCAATCCTTCTCCCTCCAATCTCCTGATTCTGCCTCCTCAACCCTCCTCTCCTCCCTTTCTGCATCCTTTGACTCTCTATGTCCCCTATCCTCCCGGCCGGCTCGGTCCTCGCCTCCTGCTCCGTGGCTTGATGACTCATTGCGAGCTCACAGAACAGGGCTCCGGGCAGCCGAGCGGAAATGGAGGAAAACTAGACTCCCTGCGGACCTGGCATCTTTTCACTCCCTCCTCTCTACATTTTCTTCATCTGTTTCTTCTGCTAAAGCCACTTTCTACCACTCTAAATTCCAAGCATCTGCCTCTAACCCTAGGAAGCTCTTTGCCACCTTCTCCTCCCTGCTGAATCCTCCTTCCCCTCCCCCTCCCTCCTCCCTCTCTGTGGATGACTTCATCAACCATTTTGAAAAGAAGGTTGACGACATCCGATCCTCGTTTGTTAAGTCAAATGACACTGCTGGTCCTGCTCACACTGCCCTACCCTATGCTTTGACTTCTTTCTCCCCTCTCTCTCCAGATAAAATCTTGCGACTTGTGACGGCCGGCCGCCCAACAACCTGCCCGCTTGACCCTATCCCCTCCTCTCTTCTCCAGACCATCTCCAGTGACCTTCTCCATTACCTCGCTCATCAACTCATCCTTGACCGCTGGCTATGTCCCTTCCGTCTTCAAGAGAGCGAGAGTTGCACCCCTTCTCAAAAAACCAACACTCGATCCCTCTGATGTCAACAACTACAGACCAGTATCCCTTCTTTCTTTTCTCTCCAAAACTATTGAGCGTGCCGTCTTTAGCCAACTCTCTTGCTATCTCTCTCAGAATGACTTTCTTGATCCAAACCAGTCAGGTTTCAAGACTGGTCATTCAACTGAGACTGCTCTTCTCTGTGTCACGGAGGCTCTCCGCACTTCTAAAGCTAACTCTCTCTCCTCTGCTCTTGTCCTTCTAGACCTGTCTGCTGCCTTTGATACTGTGAACCATCAGATCCTCCTCTCCACCCTCTCCGAGCTGGGCATCTCCGGCGCGGCTCACTCTTGGATTGCGTCCTAACTGACCGGTCGCTCCTACCAAGTGGCGTGGCGAGAATCTGTCTCCGCACCACGTGCTCTCACCACTGGTGTCCCCCAGGGCTCAGTTCTAGGCCCTCTGCTATTCTCGCTATACACCAAGTCACTTGGCTCTGTCATATCCTCACATGGCCTCTCCTATCATTGCTACGCAGACGACACAACTAATCTTCTCCTTTCCCCCTTCTGATAACCAGGTGGCGAATCGCATCTCTGCATGTCTGGCAGACATATCAGTGTGGATGACGGATCACCACCTCAAGCTGAACCTCGGCAAGACGGAGCTGCTCTTCCTCCCGGGGAAGGACTGCCCGTTCCATGATCTCGTCATCACGGTTGACAACTCCGTTGTGTCCTCCTCCCAGAGTGCGAAGAGCCTTGGCGTGACCCTGGACAACACCCTGTCGTTCTCCGCTAACATCAAGGCGGTGACCCGATCCTGTAGGTTCATGCTCTACAACATTCGGAGAGTACGACCCTGCCTTACACAGGAAGCGGCACAGGTCCTAATCCAGGCACTTGTCATCTCCCGTCTGGATTACTGCAACTCGCTGTTGGCTGGGCTCCCTGCCTGTGCCATTAAACCCCTACAACTCATCCAGAATGCCGCAGCCCGTCTGGTGTTCAACCTTCCCAAGTTCTCTCACGTCACCCCGCTCCTCCGCACACCCCACTGGCTTCCAGTTGAAGCTCGCATCTGCTACAAGACCATGGTGCTTGCCTACGGAGCTGTGAGGGGAACGGCACCTCCGTCCCTTCAGGCTCTGATCAGTCCCTACACCCAAACGAGGGCATTGCGTTCATCCACCTCTGGCCTGCTGGCCCCCCTACCTCTGCGGAAGCACAGTTCCCGCTCAGCCCAGTCAAAACTGTTCGCTGTTCTGGCACCCCAATGGTGGAACAAGCTCCCTCACGACGCCAGGAGAGCGGAGTCACTCACCACCTTCCGGAGACACTTGAAACCCCACCTCTTTAAGGAATACCTGGGATAGGATAAAGTAATCCTTCTACCCCCCAAATTAAAAATAAAATAAAAATAACATATTGTAAAGTGGTTATCCCACTGGCTATAAGGTGAATGTCACACCCTGGCGCTGGGACTCTATATGTTGAGCCAGGGTGTGTTCGTTCTATGTGGTGTAATTCTATGTTGGGAGTTCTAGTTTGTTTATTTCTATGTTGGCCTTAGTGACTCCCAATCAGAGGCAACGAGTGTCAGCTTTTGGCTGGTTGTCTCTGATTGGGAGCCATATTTAAACTGTCTGTTTTTCCCTTTGTGTTTGTGGGTTCTTGTTCCGTGTTGGTCTATGTTACCTAGGACGTTACGAGTCGTTTGTTGTTTTTGTTTACTGTCCGTGTTTATCGCTAATGATAAATAAACATGTTCGTTCATCACGCTGCGCCTTGGTCCTCCTCTCTTAACGACGATCGTGACAGAAGAACCCACCATACAAGGACCAAGCAGCGTGTCCAGGAGCAGGCAGACTGGACATGGGAGGAAGCGCCGGGAAAGGAGATGGCGAGGTTGGCGATGGCCCAGGTGGGCAAATCGTGGTCCTGGGAGGACATGCTCGGGGGCAAAGGGCCATGGGCTAGGATTAAGGCCCTGGCGAGAGAGGAGCAGCGGCGTCAGCAGTGTCACCGTCGGACAGACGAGAGGCAACCCCAAAAAAAATTTAGGGGGGGCACACGGCATGGACGACGGGGCTGACGGAGGCAGAAAAGGGGCGTATTCAGAAGGCCACCAGGTTACGGGGGCCACTGGTCAAAGTAGGGAAAGAAGGTTTAGAGGCACGGCGAGAGGTACTGGGGTGTGTTACCAGTCCGGTCCGGCCCGTTCCAGATCCCGGGGTAGAGCCAGTGGTGTGTGTCCCCAGTACGGTCCGGCCTGTTACGGCCCCTCGCACCAAGTGTACGGTGCGCGTCGCCAGCCCGGCCCGGCCTGTTCCTGCCACTCGCACCAAGCCTACGGTGTGCGTCGCCAGCCCGGTCCGGCCTGTCCCTGCTCCTCGCACCAAGCCTACGGTGTGCGTCGCCAGCCCGGTCCGGCCTGTCCCTGCTCCTCGCACCAAGCCTACGGTGTGCGTCGCCAGCCCGGTCCGGCCTGTCCCTGCTCCACGCACCAAGCCTACGGTGTGCGTCGCCAGCCCGGTCCGGCCTGTCCCTGCTCCTCGCACCAAGCCTACGGTGTGCGTCGCCAGCCCGGTCCGGCCTGTCCCTGCTCCACGCACCAAGCCTACGGTGTGCGTCGCCAGCCCGGTCCGGCCTGTCCCTGCTCCTCGCACCAAGCCTACGGTGTGCGTCGCCAGCCCGGTCCGGCCTGTTCCTACTCCACGCACCAAGCCAGGGGTGCGCATCGTCAGCCCGGTCCGGCCCGTTCCTACTCCACGCACCAAGCCAGGGGTGCGAGTCGTCAGCCCGGTTCGGCCCGTTCCGGCTCCACGCACCAAGCCAGGGGTGCGCGTCGTCAGTCCAGCACAACCCGTGCCTGGGTCACCGGTGCCTGGTAAGGTACCGGTCAACTGCTCCACTACGGAGCTGAAGCTAACCGCTCCTGCTACGTCCAGTTCAGCTCCAGCCAGCGGGGCCAGACCGGACCAGGGGCGCTATGGGGGGTTTATTGAAGGGTGGTGGGCAAGGCCGGAGCCAGAACCGCCGCCGAGGAGGAATGCCCACCCAGCCCTCCCCTGTTTTGCTCTAGTTGAGGCGCGGTCGCAGTCCGCGCCTTTAGGGGGGGGTACTGTCACACCCTAGCGCTGGGACTCTATATGTTGAGCCAGGGTGTGTTCGTTCTATGTGGTGTAATTCTATGTTGGGAGTTCTAGTTTGTTTATTTCTATGTTGGCCTTAGTGACTCCCAATCAGAGGCAACGAGTGTCAGCTTTTGGCTGGTTGTCTCTGATTGGGAGCCATATTTAAACTGTCTGTTTTTCCCTTTGTGTTTGTGGGTTCTTGTTCCGTGTTGGTCTATGTTACCTAGGACGTTACGAGTCGTTTGTTGTTTTTGTTTACTGTCCGTGTTTATCGCTAATGATAAATAAACATGTTCGTTCATCACGCTGCGCCTTGGTCCTCCTCTCTTAACGACGATCGTGACAGTGAATGCACCAATTTGTAAGTCGCTCTGGATAAGAGCGTCTGCTAAATGACGTAAATGTAAATGTGAATGTGAATGTAAATGTAAATATGCTTGGAGGTATGGCTACTGTTACGAAGGAGCCCCTTCTTCTCATCTTCTGCGGTTTGATCTGTAACTTCACCACGAAAGAGAGCGAGAGAGAGAGCAGAGGGTTCTACATGGAACCCAAAAGGGTTCTACCTGGAACCAAAAGGGTTATACGTGCAACCAAAAAGGTTTTTTTTCAAAGGGTTCTCCTATGAGGACAGCCGAATAACTCTTTAAGGTTCTAGATGGCACCTTTTCTTCTAAGAGCGTATGGTGTAATCGTGCTCTCCTAACATCGTCATTTTCACTTTTCTGCCATATGAATTTGACATAAGCAGAATACAGAGTCAATGTTGTTGTTGCCGCCTGCAAAAGAACTGCATATTGTTATACAGGGAGTCAGAGCAGAGCAGAAATGACATTAGGTGATTGGAACAGCTACTTGGTGTGAGTGTGTTCCCCCGCTGGTCCAATCTACCACGCATCCTCTCATCTCTCTCTCTCTCTCACACACACACAGGCATGTTGGCACACACAAGAACACACAAGTGTGCAAGCACACACACAGAGAGAGCAGTATTACACTGCTCCGTGTGCTGATGAGACAGGGAACAACAGATGCCTGAGGTCATGGAGAAAAGTCTCTTCATGTTATCTTTGTATTCTTCTGGAAAATACAAAGATGAAGGATGATATATATTAAGAGAGCTAGAGAAGTCGGAAATCACAGTGAGGTCAAATATCTTATTGTATCATTGTGCTAACGTTTAAAACTGAAAATAATAAACACGTTTTTTTTGTTTTTCCATCACTTGATTCAGATGCTGTTTTACTTATGAATGACTAGAGAGCAGTGAGGAAATGATGAGGTGTGATGAGAAAACACACAGAGCCAGGGAGAAACTGGCGTGGCGTTGCAATTAGGATGGAGAGAGACAGAGATGGAACAAATGTATGGTGAGAAACATGGCGCTTGTGTAGCTCAGTTGGTAGAGCATGGCGCTTGCAACGCCCGGGTTGAGGGTTTGATTCCCATGGGGGACCAGTCCAAGAAAATGTTATGCACTCACTACCGTAAGTTGCACATATTGTACATATTACCTCAACTAGCCGGTGCCCCCGCACATTGACTCTGCACCGGTAATCACAGTGAGGTCATGAAGTAAGTCAATTTTAGATTCCGTCTCTCACAGTTGAAGTGTACCTATGATAAAAATTACAGACATCTACATGCTTTGTAAGTAGGAAAACCTGCAAAATCGGCAGTGTATCAAATACTTGTTCTCCCCACTGTACATATTACATCAACTAGCCGGTGCCCCCGCACATTGACTCTGCACCGGTACCCCCCTGTATATAGCCTGCACCGGTACCCCCCTGCCTCCATACTGTTATTTTATTTTACTATTGCTCTTTTTTTCTCAACACTTTTTTGTTGTTGTTGTTTTTATTTTACTTATTTTACATCACTTCCAATCCCCCATTATTTATATATATACAGTGCCCTCCACTATTATTGGCACCCCTGTTTAAGATGTGGTCGAGGACTTCCAAAAATTCTCCTTTTTTTTTAAACAACATAGAACCCAAATGCAAAAAAAGAGAAAAATCCAACCTTTTATTTAAGTACATTACTTTGGTGGTAAAAAAAAAATCACACATTTAAAAAAAAATAAACTTGAAATCATGTGTCCCACAATTATTGGCACCCCTAACAATTCCGCTGAAAATTTTAATTGATTTTTTAAAAAATATATTTTTCTGTAGTTGCTAAAGTTGGTCAGGGTATCTAGGAACTTTTAATTAGTAATTCATGACTTCCTGTTTCCCTGGGGTATAAATATGACGTGACACAGAGGCCTAATTCTCTTACCCATTTGTCAACATGGCAAAGACAAGAGAACACACCATTCAAGTAAGGCAGATTTGTGTCGACCTTCATAAGTCAGGCAATGGCTACAAGAAAATAGCCTCTCGCCTTAACTTGCCCGTATCTACAGTCAGAGGAATCATTAAGAAGTTTAAAACAACTGGAACAGTGACAAACAAGGCTGGAAGAGGTCCCAAGTTTATCTTGCCACAACGCACAGTGAGGAGGATGGTAAGAGAAGTAAAAAAAAGTCCTAAGCTCACTGTCACAGAATTGCATCAAAGAGTGGCATCTTGGGGTCACAAAGTCTCCAAAACAACCATCAGACGCTCTCTACATGCCAACAAGCTGTTTGGGAGGCATGCAAGGAAAAAGCCTTTTCTCACTAACACTAACAAACGTAAACGTCTGGAGTTTGCTAAGCGGCACTGGGACTTCAACTGGGATTGTGTGCTTTGGTCAGATGAGACTAAGATTGAGCTTTTTGGCAACAAACACTCTAAGTGGGTCTGGCGTAAAACAAAAGATGAGTATACCGAAAAGCACCTCATGCCCACCGTGAAGTATGGTGGAGGATCTGTGATGCTGTGGGCCTGTTTCTCTTCCAAAGGCCCTGGGAACCTTGTTAGGGTGCATGGCATTATGAACGCTTTGAACTACCAGGACATTTTAAATAAAAACCTGATGGCCTCTGCCAGAAAGCTGAAGATTGGTCGTCATTGGGTCTTTCAGCAGGATAATGATCCAAAACATGTGGCAAAATCTACACAAAAATGGTTCAGCAGTCACAAACTCAAGGTCCTCCCATGGCCATCTCAGTCCCCAGACCTCAACCCAATCGAAAACCTGTGGGGTGAGCTAAAGAGGAGAGTGCATAAGAGAGGACCCAGGACACTGGATGATCTAGAAAGATTGTGCAAAGAAGAATGGTCAAAGATCCCTCTCTCTGTGTTCTCCAATCTTGTGAAATGTTATAGGAGGAGATTAAGTGCTGTCTTGTTGGCAAAAGGGGGTTGTACAAAGTATTAACATCAGGGGTGCCAATAATTGTGGGACACATGATTTCAAGTTTTTTTTTTTCTAAATGTGTGATTTTTTTTTTTACACCAAAGTAATGTACTTCAATAAAAGGTTGGATTTTTCTATTTTTTTGCATTTGGGTTCTATGTTGTTTAAAAAAAAAGGAGAATTTTTGGAAGTCCTCGACCACATCTTAAACAGGGGTGCCAATAATTGTGGAGGGCACTGTATATATATATATATATATATATGCGGAAATAATAATGGGGGATTGGAAGTGATGCAGACAATTACATTGATGGAAGTTACAATCTTAATATTAAAACTGATCTACCCCACCCCACCCCCCTCCCCCAAAAATAAAAAATAAAATAAAAAAGAATATAATGGAATATAACAGATTAAAATACAAATAATCTTTTTTCCCACACCACTTGTGTCACGGGAACATGTGGAATCACTGTTATGTTAAAATAAGTGATATTTTGAAACAGAGCCCAATCTTATGCTATCCACGTTTCATCTCTTTCCTACTCTCACTCCACTTTGTTAGGGAGCAGGCGTAGGGTCTTACATTGAGAGGATCTTCATCATGATACTGATAGAAAATAATAACAATCCTATTTTCAAAAGCGTGCGAGTCTCGTGTTCATATTTAACAACCTCTTCTGGCTTTTGGAGTTGCCTATATGCGATCAAGAAAAGAATAGGCCTACACTTGATTTAGGCTACATGATTGCATGCTAAATGTTTCTGATCGGTGATAGATAAGCAAACGAATAGGTTAGCTATACCACCTCCACTTATTTGCCCGGCCAGAAACCAATTAACCAAATAGCCTATTCAGTGAAACAAAATCACATTGAGACAAGTCGGGAGCCTTTAAGTGACTGCAAGTGAAGAGCAAAATAATCCACTTGTTAAACTACATAACATGCTGGCAAAACGTTCTAAAAAATGAGCCAATTAGTCAAGATGATCATGAGCAGCTTTCACCTGACATTTCTCCAGCCTAATTGTAGCCTAGTCAATATGCAAACGGAGATCTGACATGATTGATTTATCAAAGACGAGTCCCCATGCTTGTCTCAAAGCAGCGCAATGTCGCTGTCCCAATCGAAACTGTGCTGAAATGATCATCTTTCCAATATTTTCGTCATTCAGTGATATTTATTCCCCCAGTAATTATTAATGGATCCATCCAGTTGTGATTAAGAAAACAGTGCATGCTTAGTGGTGGGTGTCGCTGCCTAGCAACCATCAATAGTTGAAGAGCGCGGTGATATGCCAATGCCACCTCAGCATTACGGCTATGTTTCATACTAAGCCGTAGGCAGAACTTTATCGAAATTATTACCAGGTCGTTAGACGGAAATAAACATTTCGGCTTTGATACCGGCAATACCTTTCAGACATAAAAAGTTGGCGGTATGGTAAAGTTGGCGGTATGGTAAAGTTGGCGGAATGCCGTAATGCTGAGGCGGCAGGGATACTAGAGAGGAATACCCAGATGCTGGAGGACTCAGACAGTCAACTCTCTCTTCTCGTTCTGCCAGCTGTCCAAACTCAGAGATGTGGGTCAGAGGGATGGAGTAAAAGTGGACAATATACATGACAATTTACTAAACTTAGAAAGCCATTAAAGTACCAGAACCCACTGGATTCTCCAATTACACTGAATGGAGAAAATACAAACCCTCCAACTCAAAAAGGCCTGTGGTGTTGATGGTATCCTAAATGAAATGAAAAAAATATATACAAACCACAAATACAAATTGGCTGTACTCTTCAACATTATCCTCAGCTCTGGCATTTTCCCCAATATTTGGAACCAAGGTCTGATCACCCCAATCCACAAAAGTGGAGACAAATTTGACCCCAATAATTACAGCGGGAAAATCCTTTGCAGTATCATAAACAGCAGACTCCAACAATGAAAACAATGTCCTGAGCAAATGGGTCATTCCATTTGAATTTCAAACAGCTCTTACACTAAACGGGCATTATCATCAGTTTCACAATTTTACAGTATTATTCCAACCTCACAGTGTGGAACGTTTTTGACTGCACTGGGCCTTTAATGTCAATTATCTAAAAACGTGTAAACTCCCCCCAAAAAATATTTCGCATATGTTTGTATCTTAGACCCTATTTTACATAATCTGAGGTTTTTGTGTTGTGCCCGCCATCGATTGAGACACAGCATGCTCTCCCACAGGGTGGGTGTCAAGTTTTGGGGCCCCGTGTAGCTCAGTTGGTAGAGCATGGCGTTTGCAACGCCAGGGTTGTGGGTTCGTTTCCCACGGGGGGCCAGTATAAAAAAAATGAAAAAAATGAAATTCGCTCTGGATAAAAGCGTCTGCTAAATTACTAAAATGTAAAAAATGTTTTGACTGATTCTGAAATGGAAATAAGATAGAAATGTCAACTCTCAAATGGTACCACAAAGACGATTGGAGGCCTACATAAGAGAATGTTGACTTGAATGTGAATATCAGTTATTTTAAATTATACTGTCAATCTTCCATAGGAAATCTATTGAAATCAGAACTATAGAGAATAGAATAGACATTCCCATGTACGTTGACATTTGATGGTGGGTGGACCGGCGGCCATCTTTATGCTAGTAATTGGAAGTTAAAATGTCTCCCCTAACCCGGACGACGCCAATTGTACACCGCCTCATCGGTCTCCCGGTCGCGGCCGGCTGCAACACAGCCTGGGATCAAACCCGGGTCTGTAGCAACGCCTCAAGCACTGCAATGCAGTGCCTTAGAACGCTGCGCCACTCGGGACGCTTTATTTATTTTTTAACTCAATAAATTATAAAATAGTTTGACAACGCTGTCTGTAAGCTTTTAAATGATATCAAACTCAACCTTTAATATTTTCCAGTGATGAAGACTTGGATGTCTGATGGTTTCATAGGGTATGCAAAACGGGTGACCTTTGAGCACCTCTATCTCCTGACTGTTTTGGCATTCAGGTCCAAAAGTCACTTTCTGACCACTTCTATCATGGGCAAATATGCATGGAAAGTTTCATTAAAATCTAAACGGGTGTGGTCAAAAAGTGATTGAAATCAAATGGAACGACCCAAATGTCAAATTGTCTTTTTACCAAAATTGTTAGGCCTACTGCTGATAGGTAGCTCTCTCTGCTCTCTCCCTCCCCTCTGTCTGTCCTTGATTGCAGGAGTGAAGTCTGGTGTGCGGGAGTCAGGGTTCCAGCTGCAGCTCATTCACCATAATCACCTCAGCCTTTAAGACCCGGTCAAACTTACCACTCATCGTCAGATCATAGTCAAGACGACCATGTTAGTCTCGCTGCCGACTCAACCTGGTTATTTTTGCTCTTTGTGTTTTTGGTCTGTTCTATTTACGTTTTCTCCTGTGCCACAGATATTTGGAACCTGACTCCTGCCTCCGCTTCACTCCTGCCACCACCATCCTGCTCTCCATTACCGGACCTCTCTTTTGGACTCACCACGGACACTAGGACATTACGGTACCACACCTGCCCTGATCTGAAACTGTTACCCTCCCTGTACCTGGACTTGCTCTTCCCCTATATTTGGAAACCTGGACTTTGAACATTGTAAATAAACCTGTTAAAACTTCTCTGGCTTGGTGTACTTGTCTGCATTTGGGTTCTTATCCAGTTAAATCATAACAGTATGATCTGACCAACATGAACCCAGCAGACAGTAGCTCGGATACCACCCCAGAGTGCACTCAAATTTGGACTGCCATAGCCAATCAGGGCATTTTACTTGGCCAACATGATACCCTGTTTAAAACGATTGCTGAGGACAGTCAGGTGCTGCTTAATCAGGTTCAATTACTCTCCAATCAAGTGTCTGCCCTTACTACC
Organism: Coregonus clupeaformis; assembly: GCF_020615455.1. Classification (NCBI taxonomy): domain Eukaryota; kingdom Metazoa; phylum Chordata; class Actinopteri; order Salmoniformes; family Salmonidae; genus Coregonus; species Coregonus clupeaformis. Next base: position 49,049,018 of record NC_059212.1, on the reverse strand, counting down.
CCTTCAGCCCAGATCAGAGAGCCTTTTGTTCCTGCTCCAGAGCGCTATGACGGGAACATGGGAACCTGTGGCGATTTTTTGACTCAATGCTCGTTAGTGTTTGAACAACAGCCCCTCACCTACGCCTCAGAAAGAGCCCGTATTGCCTACCTTATCAACTCTACTAGCGGTTCCGCTCGTGCCTGGGGATCCGCGGTCTGGGAGAGTCAGTCGGACATTTGCAACGCTTATGTTGCCTTCACCACGGAGATGAGGAAGGTTTTTGACCACCCCGTACGAGGCAAGGAGGCTGCGAAACGGCTGTTTTCTCTTCGGCAGGGGGCTCGTAGTGTGGCGGAGATGGCAGTGGAGTTTCGGACTTTAGCAGCAGTGAGTGGTTGGAATGACGAGGCATTACAAGGAGTGTTCATCAATGCTTTGTCTGAGACCTTAAAAGATGAATTGGTGTCATATGATGAATCGCCTACGCTGGATAATCTTATTTCACTCACTATCAGGTTGGATAATCGGATTCGGGAGCGCCGCCAGGAGAGGAGTGTTAGTTCCAAGCAACCTGTCTGTCATCAACAAACTCCTCCCTGCATCGTCCCTACGGAGAGAGCCGTGTCTTCCCGAGTCGATACGAGGAGCACTGAACCCGAAGCCATGGAGGTGGGTCGTGCACGGTTGTCCTCAGAGGAGCGTGCACGTCGTATTCAGGCTCGGGTCTGCCTGTATTGTGGAGAAGCTGGTCATTTCGTTCCTTCCTGCCCAGTTCGTCCGGGGAAAAGGGCCGGCTCATCATTAATGGGAGAAGTTTTGGTGAGCCGAGCAGCGGATTCTTCCTCTTCTCCCCGCATTCTGCTCCAGGCATCCCTCCAGTGGCAGTCCCAGAATTTCTCTGTTAGTGCGCTGATTGACTCTGGTGCCGACGAAAGCTTTTTGGATAGAGAGTGGGCTCAACAAATGGATTTGGAGACTGTTCCTATGGACTGTCCGCTGCAGGCTAAGGGTCTAAATGGACAATTGTTGACCCGCATTACCCATCAGACTGTTCCTGTTTGTCTTAGAGTGTCGGGAAATCATCAGGAGAACATTCAATTCCATATTATCGACTGCCCACAGACTCCCCTGGTCCTTGGTATCCCCTGGCTCATAAAACACAATCCACACATTGATTGGGTGACAGGTAGCATTGTTTCATGGAGCACATTTTGTCATGTGAATTGTTTGTGTTCTGCTCAGACTCCTGCCAGTACTGTGCCTCAACCTCCACTGGAGTCCATGGATCTTTCTGCTGTTCCTGACGTGTATCATGACCTGGCATCCGTTTTCTGCAAACACAGAGCTACTTCTCTTCCTCCTCACCGGCCTTACGACTGCGCCATTGACCTCCAGCCAGGAGCCCCGCTCCCCAGCAGTCGCCTGTACAATCTCTCCCGGCCGGAGACGGAGGCTATGGAGAACTACATTCGGGACTCCTTGGCGGCAGGTATTATGCGTCCTTCCTCGTCACCTGTAGGAGCGGGATTCTTTTTTGTTGCTAAGAAGGATAAGACCCTCAGACCCTGTATTGATTACCGTGGACTTAACAACATCACCATTAAGAACAAGTATTCTCTGCCTTTGATTAATTCTGCTTTTCCCCTCCTTCATGGTGCTACCATCTTTACGAAACTGGATCTACGAAATGCGTATCACCTGGTGCGCATTCGTAAGGGTGATGAATGGAAGACTGCCTTCAACACACCCTTGGGACATTTTGAGTATCTGGTTATGCCTTTTGGGTTGTCCAATGCCCCTGCCGTTTTTCAGGCACTAGTCAATGATGTCCTTCGGGACATGTTGAATCGGTTTGTTTTTGTCTATCTGGATGATATCTTGATTTTCTCAGAGTCCTCCCAGGAACATGAACTGCATGTGCGCCAGGTGTTGCAAAGGTTGTTGGAGAACAAACTGTTTGTGAAGATGGAGAAATGTGAATTTCATGTGTCTGAGACCTCTTTTTTGGGTTACATCATAGCTCAGGGGGAGTTGCGGATGGACCCAGCTAAGATCTCTGCTGTCACGGACTGGCCAGCTCCCTCTACCCGCAAACAACTTCAACGATTCCTGGGGTTTGCGAACTTCTATAGGAGGTTCATCAAGGACTACAGCCGCATTGCGGCGCCACTCACCGCTCTCACCTCCATCTCACGACCGTTCGCTTGGAATGAAGGGGCCGAATCAGCGTTCGAAGAACTGAAACATCGCTTCGCCTCGGCTCCCATTCTGATGCAGCCGGACCCCGACCGCCAGTTTGTCGTGGAGGTGGATGCATCCGACACTGGGGTAGGTGCAGTGTTGTCACAACGTTCTCCTGAAGATAACAAACTGCATCCCTGTGCTTTTCTCTCAAGGAAACTTTCTCAGGCAGAGAGGAATTATGATGTTGGAAATCGTGAACTGCTCGCCGTTAAGCTGGCTCTTGAGGAGTGGCGACATTGGTTGGAGGGGCGGAACAACCCTTCATCGTTTGGACGGATCATAAGAATCTGGCTTACCTCCAGTCAGCGAAGCAGCTCAACCCCCGTCAAGCCAGGTGGGCACTATTTTTTGGGAGATTCAATTTTTCTCTGTCTTACCGTCCTGGGTCACGCAACGTCAAGCCTGACGCCCTGTCTCGTGTTCATTCGGCTGTTGATACTGGTAGTAACCCTGAACCCATTTTGCCTCCTACCTGCAGTATTGCAGTCATCACATGTGACATCGAGGGGATTGTTAGACAGGCTCAACATCATCAAGCTGACCCTGGGAGGGGTCCTCCTAACCGGATGTTTGTCCCTGAGTCTGCTCGCTCCCAGGTACTTCAGTGGGCTCACTCGTCTCCCCTTACCTGTCACCCTGGAGTTTCGCGGACCCTTGACTTTGTGCGACGGAAGTTCTGGTGGGCCACGATGGAGGCGGACACTCGAGCCTTCATTGCTGCTTGTACGGTATGTGCACGGAAGTAAAAACTCCACCCAGGCCAGCGCTGGTCATCTACGACCTCTACCTATACCCAGCCGGCCCTGGTCGCATATCGCTATGGATTTTGTCACTGGACTTCCCCCTCGTCTGGTAAGACTGTCATTCTTACGGTGATTGATCGTTTTTCTAAGTTCGCTCATTTTTTGGCCCTACCTAAACTGCCCACTGCCAGAGAGACGGCTGATATTTTGGTTGAACATGTGTTCCGCTCTCATGGTCTACCCACGGATATTGTCTCTGACAGGGGTCCCCAGTTTGCCTCCCAGGTGTGGAAAGCTTTCTGTAAAGCTTTGGGCATTACATCCAGCCTGTCCTCTGGATATCACCCCCAGACCAACGGGCAAGCCGAGAGAGCGAACCAGGAGATGGAGACCGCTCTTCGCTGTGTCACTGGGTCTAACCCTGGGTCATGGAGCTCCATGCTCCCCTGGGTGGAATATGCTCATAACACCTTGACTAACGCTTCCTCTGGTTTGTCTCCTTTTCTGTGTGCTCTGGGTTATCAACCTCCCCTGTTCCCTTCCCAAGAGAGGGAACTTGCGGTACCCTCGGTGCAGTCCCACATGCGCCGCTGCTTCAAGGTCTGGAGGAAGGCCAGGGTAGCTCTGTCCCGAGCTTCGGCGTACATGCAGAGGCAAGCCAACCGTCACCGGTCCCAGGCTCCCGGTTACTCTCCTGGTCAAGAGGTATGGCTGAAGTCACGGGACCTTCCATTGAAGGTGGAGTCTAAGAAGATGGCGCCTCGTTTTATAGGACCGTTCAAGATACTGTCTATTGTTAACCCCTGCGCGGTTAAGCTACAGCTTCCTGCCTCCCTACGGGTTCATTCCACCTTTCATGTTTCCCAGATTAAGCCTGTGTCGGTTAGCCCTTTGTGCCCGCCCTCTCGCCCCCCTCCTCCACCCAGGATCGTGGGTGGGGGTCCGGTCTACACTGTCCGGCGACTTCTGGATGTTCGCCGCCGAGGTCGTGGTTTCCAGTACCTGGTGGATTGGGAGGGTTATGGTCCCGAGGAACGTTCCTGGGTGCCCAGGAGCTTCATTGTGGATCCTGCTCTGGTCCGAGAGTTTCATAGGTTACATCCCGATAAACCCGTCGGCCGCCAGGTGGCGTCCGTAGAGGGGGTACTGTTAGGCCTACTGCTGATAGGTAGCTCTCTCTGCTCTCTCCCTCCCCTCTGTCTGTCCTTGATTGCAGGAGTGAAGTCTGGTGTGCGGGAGTCAGGGTTCCAGCTGCAGCTCATTCACCATAATCACCTCAGCCTTTAAGACCCGGTCAAACTTACCACTCATCGTCAGATCATAGTCAAGAGCGACCATGTTAGTCTCGCTGCCGACTCAACCTGGTTATTTTTGCTCTTTGTGTTTTTGGTCTGTTCTATTTACGTTTTCTCCTGTGCCACAGATATTTGGAACCTGACTCCTGCCTCCGCTTCACTCCTGCCACCACCATCCTGCTCTCCATTACCGGACCTCTCTTTTGGACTCACCACGGACACTAGGACATTACGGTACCACACCTGCCCTGATCTGGATCTGTTACCCTCCCTGTACCTGGACTTGCTCTTCCCCTATATTTGGAAACCTGGACTTTGAACATTGTAAATAAACCTGTTAAAACTTCTCTGGCTTGGTGTACTTGTCTGCATTTGGGTTCTTATCCAGTTAAATCATAACAAAAATATGATAATAAGCATAACAAACCATGCATACACCCTGCACACTCTAATTGACAAACAAAAAAACTAAAACAAAAGCAAACCCTTTTCATGCTTTGTTGATTTAACAAAAAAACTTTCCACTAAATTTGGCAAGAGGGCCTGCTGTATAAACTGATGGAAAGCGGTATTGGGGAGAAAGCCTACGATATTATAACATCAATGTACACAAACAATAAGTGTGCAGTTAAAATTGGCAATAAACACACAGATTTATTCCCTCAGTGAGACAAGGATGCAGCTTGAGACCCACCCTCTTCAACATATCTACAGTGCCTTCGGAAAGTATTCAAAGCCCTTGACTTTTTCCATCTTTTGTTAGGTTACAGCCTTATTCTCAAATTGATTAAACCGTTTTTTTCCCCTCATTAATCTACACTCAATACCCCATAATGACAAAGTGAAAACCGGTTTTTAGACATTTTTGCTAATTTATATATATTTTTTAACTGAAATATCTAATTTACATAAGTATTCAGACCCTTTACCCAGTACTTTGTTGAAGCACCTTTGGCAGCGATTACAGCCTCAAGTCTTCTTGTGTATGACGCTACAAGCTTGGCACACCAGTATTTGGGGAGTTTCTCCCATTCTTCTCTGCAGATCCTCTCAAGCTCCTTCAGGTTGGATGGAGAGCATTGCTGCACAGCTATTTTCAGGTCTCTCCAGAGATGTTCAATCGGGTTCAAGTCCTGGCTCTGGCTGGGCCACTCAAGGACATTCAGAGACTTGTCCCGAAGCCACTCCTGCTTTGTCTTGGCTGTGTGCTTAGGGTTGTTGTCCTGTTGGAAGGTGAACCTTTGCCCCAGTCTGAAGTCCTGAGCACTCTGGAGCAGGTTTTCATCAAGGATCTCTCTGTACTTTGCTCCATTCATCTTCGCCTCGATCCTGTCTAGTCTCCCAGTCCCTGCCGTTGAAAAACATCCCCACAGCATGATGTTGCCACCACCATGCTTTACCATAGGGATGGTGACAGGTTTCCTCCAGACGGGACACTTCGCATTCAGGCCAAAGAGTTCAATCTTGGTTTCATCAGACCTGAGAATCTTGTTTCTCATGGTCTGGGAGTCTTTAGGTGCCTTTTGGCAAACTCCAAGAGGGCTGGTATGTGCCTTTTCCTGAGGAGTGGCTTTCGTCTGAAAAAAATAAAAAATGTATGCACTCACTGACTGTAAGTCGCTCTGGATAAGAGCGTCTGCTAAATGACTCAAATGTAAATGTCTGGCCACTCTACCATAAAGGCCTGATTGGTGGAGAGCTGCAGAGATGGTTGTCCTTCTGGAAGGTTCTCCCATCTCCACAGAGGAACTCTGGAGCTCTGTTAGAGCGACCATTGGGTTCTTGGTCACCTCTCTGACCAAGGCCCTTCTCCCCCGATTGCTCAGTTTTTCCGGACGGCCAGCTCTAGGAAAAGTCTTGGTGGTTCC
>NC_059212.1:48962886-49037886 GCF_020615455.1 Coregonus clupeaformis | reverse complement strand
GGAAACAAAATTGTAGACCTGCACCAGGCTGGGAAGACTGAATCTGCAATAGGTAAGCAGCTTGGTTTGAAGAAATCAACCGTGGGAGCAATTATTAGGAAATGGAAGACATACAAGACCACTGATAATCTCCCTCGATCTGGGGCTCCACGCAAGATCTCACCCCGTGGGGTCAAAATGATCACAAGAACGGTGAGCAAAAAATCCCAGAACCACACGGGGGGACCTAGTGAATGACCTGCAGAGAGCTGGGACCAAAGTAACAAAGCCTACCATCAGTAACACACTACGCCGCCAGGGGACTCAAATCCTGCAGTGCCAGACGTGTCCCCCTGCTTAAGCCAGTACATGTCCAGGCCCATCTGAAGTTTGCTAGAGTGCATTTGGATGATCCAGAAGAGGATTGGGAGAATGTCATATGGTCAGATGAAACCAAAATAGAACTTTTTGGTAAAAACTCAACTCGTCGTGTTTGGAGGACAAAGAATGCTGTGTTGCATCCAAAGAACACCATACCTACTGTGAAGCATGGGGGTGGAAACATCATGCTTTGGGGCTGTTTTTCTGCAAAGGGACCAGGACGACTGATCCGTGTAAAGGAAAGAATGAATGGGGCCATGTATTGTGAGATTTTGAGTGAAAACCTCCTTCCATCAGCAAGGGCATTGAAGATGAAACGTGGCTGGGTCTTTCAGCATGATAATGATCCCAAACACACCGCCTGGGCAACAAAGGAGTGGCTTCGTAAGAAGCATTTCAAGGTCCTGGAGTGGCCTAGCCAGTCTCCAGATCTCAACCCCATGAAAAATCTTTGGAGGGAGTTGAAAGTCCGTGTTGCCCAGCAACAGCCCCAAAACATCATTGCTCTAGAGGAGATCTGCATGGAGGAATGGGCCAAAATACCAGCAACAGTGTGTGAAAACCTTGTGAAGACTTACAGAAAACGTTTGACCTGTGTCATTGCCAACAAAGGGTATATAACAAAGTATTGAGAAACTTTTGTTATTGACCAAATACTTATTTTCCACCATAATTTGCAAATAAATTCATAAAAAATCCTACAATGTGATTTTCTGGATTTTTTTTTCTCATTTTGTCTGTCATAGTTGACGTGTACCTATGAAGAAAATTACAGGCCTCTCTCATCTTTTTAAGTGGGAGAACTTGCACAATTGGTGGCTGACTAAATACTTTTTTCCCCCACTGTATATAATAACTACATATTAATACTATGACTCTCCCATTCCATGGAATGAACATACCTAGTCAGTTGTACAACTGAATGCATTCAACTGCAATGTGTCATCCACATTTAACCCAACCCCTCCGAATCAGAGAGGTGAGGCGGTTTCCTGCCTTGCTCAGAACGACAGATTTTTACCTTGTCGGCTATAGGAATCGATCCAGCAACCATTCAGTTACTGGCTTAATACTCCTATCCGTCAGGCTACTGCCCTCATATGCCCACTGCCCTCATATGCCCACTGCCCTCATGTACCCACTGCCCTCATGTGCCCACTGCCCTCGTGTACCCACTGCCCTCGTGTGCCCACTGCCCTCGTGTACCCACTGCCCTCGTGTTCCCACTGCCCTCGTGTGCCCACTGCCCTCGTGTGCCCACTGCCCTCGTGTGCCCACTGCCCTCGTGTACCCACTGCCCTCGTGTTCCCACTGCCCTCGTGTGCCCACTGCCCTCGTGTGCCCACTGCCCTCGTGTGCCCACTGCCCTCGTGTGCCCACTGCCCTCGTGTGCCCACTGCCCTCGTGTGCCCACTGCCCTCGTGTGCCCACTGCCCTCGTGTGCCCACTGCCCTCATGTGCCCACTGCCCTCGTGTGCCCACTGCCCTCTTGTGCCCACTGCCCTCATGTGCCCACTGAACTACTGTAGTAACAGCAGAGGTGTAGGCATCCTGGTTAAATAATAATACACCCATTTCCCTTATGTCCCAGCACACGGACCAAGGCTGTTTTCTAATGTTGAATTGTACCTTACATGGTGACAAATACACATTGATGTCATTGTATATCCCACCAGGGGCAAATCCAGACAGGAACTATAATTTTAGCAGGCGACCTAGCAATAAAGAGACCTAGCAATAAAGAGACGTAGCAATTAAAAAGGCAAATTCAATGAACCTCCAAAAAGGCTGAAATATGGTGTCTCTATAATTTACAGGACCTGTAAATTACTATTCCCAACAACAAAAGACTAATCCTTTTTTTCTCAAAGTAAGAAAAGCTATTCAAGAATTGACTACATTTCTATTTATAAAAATGCTCTCAACAATTTACTGGGTTCAAAAATCCATGACACAGTGACATCAGTGTGCATCAGAGAGGGGGATGAATGGAAGACCGCCTTCAGCACCAGCACCGGGCACCACGAATACAGGTTAATGCCCTACGGCCTGACAAATGCACCCTCTGTGTTTCAATCCTTCATTAACGAGGTGTTTAGAAACATGTTGGGTCGCTGTGTAGTGGTGTACATAGATGACATCTTGGTGTACTCCACTACACGTGAGCAACATGTCTCTCATGTCAGGTTCGTTTTGGAGAGGCTGATAGGGCATCACCTATACACCAAGGTGGAGAAGTGTCTTTTCTTCAAGCAGGCGGTCTCGTTCCTGGGCTATCGGATATCCACCGCGGGAGTGGAGATGGAAGAACAGAGGGTCAGTGCAGTACGGTCGTGGCCTGTTCCATCAAACATCAAGGCGGTGCAGCACTTCCTAGGGTTTGCCAACTATTTCAGGCGCTTCATTAGGGGTTTCAGCACAGTGGTGACTCCTCTCACCTGCCCTTCATTGTGGAGGTGGACGCCTCCGAGGTTGGAGTAGGGGCTGTTCTCTCCCAACGCACTGAATTGCCGCCTAAACTCTATCCATGCGCCTTCTACTCACGGAAGCCATCTCCCGCGGAGCGGAATTACGACGTGGGGGATCGTGAGTTGTTGGCTGTCAAGAAGGCGCTGAAAGTATGGCGGTACTGGCTGGAGGGTGCTCAACACCCATTTCTTGTCTCGGCGGACCACCGGAACCTAGAGTACATTCGAGCAGCGAAGAGGCTGAACCAGTGTCAGGCCAGGTGGGCCCTCTTCTTCGCCAGGTTTGACTTTACCCTCTCCTACCGGCCGGGATCTAAGAACGTTAAGGCCGATGCATTGTCCAGGGTGCATGACACAGAGGATCGGGGGGAGGAAGTGACACCCATTATTCCCCTGTCCCGCATTGTGGCTCCTGTCGTGTGGACTGTGGACGCGGACATCCGTAGAGCCCTGCGACAGGAGCCCTCACCTGCCCAAAGTCCCAAGGGGCGTATCTACGTGCCCTCTGATGTGAAGGACTGTCTCCTCACCTGGGCACACACAGCACCTGTGTCGGGGCACCCGGGTATAGCCCGTACTATCGACTGTCTCTCCGCCAAGAACTGGTGGCCCACCTTGGCCCAGGGCGTCCAGATTTATGTCTCTTCCTGCTCCACCTGCGCACAGAGCAAGACACTGAGACACCTCCCCTATGGCAAACTCCACCCACCATTTCCACAACGACACTGGTCCCATCTCTCCGTGGACTTTGGCACACCACCGTCCTGGTCGTTGTGGATCGGTTTTCCAAAGCCTGTCATTTGATTCCTCTGCCTGGTCTCCCTATGGCCATGCAGACCACAGAGGCTCTCTTCTCTCACGTCTTCCGGCACTACGGGATCCCAGAGGACATCGTGTCTGACCGTGGTCCTCAGTTCACCTCCCGTTTCTGGAAGGTCTTCATGGAACGACTGGGGGTCACGGTCAGCCTCACCTCTGGGTACCTTCCCCAATCTAATAGGCATGTGGAAAGGGTAAATCAGGCACTGGGTAGGTACCTTCGTAGTTACTGTCAGGACCGGCCGGGGGAGTGGGCTGCGTTTCTGCCTTGGGCAGAATTCGCACAAAACTCCCTCCGTCACTCTTCTACTAACCTCACACCCTTTCAGTGTGTTCTAGGCTATCAGCCAGCCCTAGCACCCTGGCACCAGAGTCAGATCGAGGCTCCTGCGGTGGACGATTGGTTCCGGCGTGCTGAGGAGGTATGGAACACAGCGCACACCCGTCTCCAGCGCGTCGTCCTCCGGCAGAAGGCGCAGGCCGATCGTCACCGCAGTGTGGCCCCGGTCTTTCACCCTGGTGATAGGTTCTGGCTCGTCTGGTCTTCATTACACACACCTGGTTCCAATCCCCACTCTATCACTGTATATATATACTCCCTCTACCATTTATCTTTGTCGGTCATTGTATATGTTGCTTGTTTTCCAAAAGAGACAAAAGGTCAAATATCAAAAGACCACAGAACAGTGCCTTGCAAAAGTATTCAGCCCCCTTGGCGTTTTTCCTATTTTGTTGCATTACAACCTGTAATTTAAATGGATTTTTATTTGGATGTCATGTAATGGACGTACACAAAATAGTCCAAATTGGTGAAGTGAAATGAAAAAAATCACTTAAAAAACTCAAATAATTCTAAAAAATAAATAACGGAAAAGTGGTGCGTGTATATGTATTCACCCCCTTTGCTATGAAGCCCCTAAATAAGATCTGGTGCAACCAATTACCTTCAGAAGTCACATAATTAGTTAAATAAAGTCCACCTGTGTGCAATCTAAGTGCAGCATTACCGCAAAAATGGAAAAGGAAAGTGGAAGGGGGAAAAAGTAAGGAACTTGTTTGTCGGCCTTGCATTAAAGAATATAATTGGTTAAAGAAAATTGTGATGAATAAAAAAGTATTAATTTAAGGACCAAAGGATTGACAGCCGTCCCATATAGATTGCAAAATAGTTCGGAAGAGATTTTTGACGTACCGATTCCATGGCATAGTGTTTATGAATTGATACACAAAATGACGCCGGATTCAAAACTTTGAATTTTTCAATTTAAATTATTATATAAAATTCTTGCTACCAATCGAATGTTATTTATATGGGGGATACAATCTTCCCAGCTCTGCAGATTTTGCTGTGAAGAGACAGAATCATTAGATCATTTGTTTTGGTACTGTCCATTTGTAGCTTGTTTTTGGACACAGGTCCAGGAATGGCTAAAGGATTGCAATATTTACCTGGAGCTAACTCTGCAGATAGCACTACTGGGTGATCTGAAAAGTCATAGTCAATCAATCAATAATATAATAATACTATTAGCAAAAAAAAATATTTTCAATTTACAATCTGTAGAAACAATGAGAATAGAAAGGTTCAGAACTTTTGTAAAACATCACAGTACAGTTGAAAAATATGTCAAAAAGAAATCCAATATGGATGGTGTTAAGAGATAGATGGGTGGTGTTGAATGGAGCTGAAGGATGGGACTAATAACAACAACTAATAACAACAAGATAACTAGTGTAAAGCATACTGTGTCCATAATAAGTATATAGGTTATAGGTTGAGAGCTTTTGTGACCACTTTAAGCCGTACACCCCACAGAGCTGGGCTTTACGGAAGAGTGGCCAGAAAAAAGGCATTGCTTAAACAAAAAAAAAGCAAAGACGTTTGGTGTTCACCAAAAGGCATGTGGGAGACTCCCCAAACATATGATAGAAGGTACTCTGGTCAGATGAGACTAAAATTGAGCTTTTTGGCCATCAAGGAAAATGCTATGTCTGGCGCAAACCCAACACCTCTCATCACCCCGAGAACACCATCCCCACAGTGAAGCATTGTGGTGGCAGCATCATGCCGTGGGGATGTTTTTCATCGGCAGGGACTGGGAAACTGGTCAGAATTGAAGGAATGATGGATGGCGCTAAATATAGGGAAATTCTTGAGGGAAACCTGTTTGTCTTCCAGAGATTTGAGACTGGGGCGGAGGTTCACCTTCCAGCAGGACAATGACCCTAAGCATACTGCTAAAGCAACACTTGAGTGGTTTAAGGGGAAATATTTAAATGTCTTGGAATGGCCTAGTCAATGCCCAGACCTCAATCCAATTGAGAATCTGTGGTATGACTTAAAGATTGCTGGACACCAGCGGAACCCATCCAACTTGAAGGAGCTGGAGCAGTTGTGCCTTGAAGAATGGGCAAAAATCCCAGTGGCTAGATGTGCCAAGCTTATAGAGACATACCCCAAGAGACTTGCAGCTGTAATTGCTGCAAAAGGTGGCTCTACAAAGTATTGACTTTGGGTGGGGTGAATAGTTATGCACTCTCAAGTTTGTTTGTTTCACAATTTTTTTTATTTTGCATCTTCAAAGTGGTAGGCATGTTCTGTATATCAAATGATACAAACCCCCCAGAAATCCATTTTAATTTCAGGTTGTAAGGCAACAAAGTAGGAAAAATGCCAAGGGGGGTGAATACTTTCACAAGCCACTTTACATCATGACCCTGTGGATGTCTCTTCTGATTTGGATTTATTAGGATCCCCATTAGCCGACGCCAGTGGCGACAGCTAGTCTAGAAAATGAATTGCAGACAAAATATTTTACAATTTACATACATTTAAAAACATTAACATGTATTGTGTGTGTGTGTGTGCATATATCAATTACACATACACACAACAAGTAGATCACATGGGGGAGAGGCGTGGTGCCGTGAGGGGTTGCTTTATTCGTTTTTTTAAACCAGGTTTTCTGTCTTAGTCGCCAGTGAGGTTTTGTGGATGTAAAATGATCCCATGTGAACGTCAGACAATGTATCGATCATATGACATGTGTAGATCAATATGCCTTCACTATAAGTGCTTTCTATTAATTATTCACTAGCTTTATGTCATATGCTATTAAATTACTAATGAGTGTTTTTTTGTTTGTGTTATACAGTACGTTATTGTTCGTTATTGTATTGTTATTATTCTATTGAATGTTTTCTCCCTCATACAGAACATTGTAAAGCATCTGGAAAAGCACTTTATAAATCAAATGCATTATTTGCAGACAGCCATTTATGAGTGTTTGACTGTTTGATTGTAAAACTTTGTTAGTTTGCTTGAGTTTACATTGGAATTTCTATGATTTAAGCTTCCATCGTTTCCATGCCAACTGGACCTTTTTTTTGTCCCCTTCAATTACAGAAATGTCATAATAACTGTGTGAATAGCTTCAAGTTCCTCGGCGTACACATCACTGACAATCTGAAATGGTCCACCCACTCAGACAGTGTGGTGAAGAAGGCGCAACAGCGCCTCTTCAACCTCAGGAGGCTGAAGAAATTTGGCTTGTCACCTAAAACCCTCACAAACCTTTACAGATGCACAATTGAGAGCATCCTGTCAGGCTGTATCACCGCCTGGTACGACAACTGCACCGCCTGCAACCGCAGTGCTCTCCAGAGGGTGGTGTGGTCTTGCCCAACGCATCCCCGGGGGCAAACTGCCTGCCCTCCAGGACACCTACAGCACCCAATGTCACAGGAAGGCCAAAAAGATAATCAAGCACATCAACCACCCGAGCCACGGCCTGTTCACCCCGCTATCATCCAGAAGGCGAGGTCAGTACAGGTGTATCAAAGCTGGGACCGAGAGACTGAAAAACGAATTCTATCTCAAGGCCATCAGACTAGCCATCACTAGCCGGCTACCACCCGGTTACTCAACCCTGCACCTTAGAGGCTGCTGCGCTATGTACATAGACATGGAATCGCTGTTCACTTTAATAATGGAACACTAGTCACTTTAATAATGTTTACATACTGTTTTACTCATTTCATATGTATATACTGCATTCTACTGTATTCTAGTCAATGCCATTCGGACATTGCTCATCCTAATATTTATATATTTCTTCATTCCATTCTTTTACTTTTAGATTTGTGTGTATTGTTGTGAATTGTTAGATACTACTGCACTGTTGGAGCTAGGAACACAATCATTTTGCTACACCCGCAATAACATCCGCTAAATATGTGTATGTGACCAATAACATTTGATTTGATTTGAATATCAGTAATTAAAGACACTGATATAAAATACAGTGTTGCTGAAGCAAAAAGTCAGTAGATTTTAGTTGTCAGGGAGAAAACATGTCCACCCGAGCTGCTCTCACCGTCATCAGCATGCAGTATAAATAATGCTGTAATAATTCTATCCTGTATGGGATTGAATGGCAACAGAAGAGCACTACATTACATTTAATAAAGCCAGGGTAAAGAATGATGTCAGTTACGGCAAGGTGCTTGGTGCTCAAGGCACAGCAGCTAAATCTCCTTAAAATATATTCAAATGCTCCCCCGCCTGTTCGCCTGCCTGCCCGCCTGTCTGTCTCGCCTCCCAGGAAATATCATTATGTGCAGTCATTGTGTTTTATGATTGAATAACAACTCTCTGGATAGAAACACATAACAGCGGACAGCACAGCCAATTACCATAGAGCCAGACAGCTAGTTTTGTTCACCTAATTTATAGCCCAGCCACTCAGTCGCCTCTATCCGCTGTGAATGGCGAGAGAGAGGGGCAGAGAGAGAGAGAGAGAGAGAGAGAGAGACAGAGAGAGAGACAGAGAGAGAGACAGAGAGAGAGACAGAGAGAGAGAGAGAGAGAGTGTTAAAGGCCATTGGTTGATTTATTTAAGCATCTTGATAGTCAAATTACAAAGCTGGAGGCGATAGCAGGGATTTTACAGACATATATTTCCCATGCATACATTTCTTTCCCATTCAGTATGAATGAAGACATACAAACAGGCCTATCCATGTGGACAGTGGAGATGGTGTGTAGATATATGGACTGTATGTTCTCCTAATGTGCCTGTGTGAAGGTATACGGGGGGTAAGGAGCCCAAGGAGCGAAACTTGTACATGGATGGTTTAAGGTGTTACCCAGCTAGCACATAACGTTCTGAGAACCCTATGTTTCTTAGAGCTCGGTGAGAGCGTGGTTGTCCTATAGTTGTTTTGCATACAACCTTCCCACAACGTTCTGGGAATGGTGCAGGATAGTTGCTTGGCTTTGGAACATTCTCAGTACATTTAAGGAGCTTGACAGATAACGTTATTTTCTTGGTATTTCATTACTTTAACAGAACATTTCCTAAAAGTTCAAACATGGTTGCATTTCATTTCAATGTCGATAATGTTCTAGGAACGTTCTCCAACTCAAATAGGTCAGAGAACGTTACGAAACAACATTCTTCTTTGGGAATTTTAGTACTTCAGGATAACGTTTCCTATAGGTTTCCTCATGGTTCTATTTAAAATCATGTTCTCCAATTGTTCAGAGAACATTAAGAAAATGTTCCATAAAAACCACAAGAAAACATTCAGAGAATGTTCTAAGAATGTTATTTAAAAACATTTACATTCTGTTTTTTGTTAAGTGTGTTCAGGTGTTGGCCTGATCTTAATGAGTGCCTGTTTCCTTTGAAATGGGCTCTGTTTGAATAGACTAAAATGAACAGCTTTGTATGTGTAAAAAAATAAACATGGCACGGCAGCTCCATCCTGGTGGTGCAGTGGACGAATTCCATGGATAGAGAACAGAATATCATAGGTTCTAATCTCACTGATTCTGTGTTACAATAAAAAAAAGAAATGTGTTTGCATGATTAATGTCTAAATGAATTAATTTACATGTATCCTATCTGTGCTTGGAGTTAATAAAGTTAACCCAAAATATGCTAGCAGTGTTATTAAAAGTCTAATTGAAACATTCAGTGAAAGTTTTAAGGAATTTATTCCCCCAAAAAAAAAAAATGTAATTTCCATTCCATACCTCCCAGAAAAACTTTCAAGGAACCAAAGTTAAATGTTCTCAGAAAAAAAAAAAAAAAATCCCAGAACAGGCTAAATGTTCACTTCTGATCTCAGAATTTAAAAAAAGATGTTCAGTTTTACCAGTCATGAAACTTGTGGCTACTGTCCCAGAACCCAAAAATTTAACTTTATTTTCCCACACCTTCCAAGGATCCAAATGTGCTAGCTGGGTAGCTACCTCTCAACTGAGATAATTGTACCTCTAACAGGAGATAAGAGCTCAATTAGCTATTAGAAGATAGCCGTTAACGCTAAGAGCACGGTCTTTAGCTCAGCTGGCTAATCTTGTCTTCTGTCAGGCAGAGGGGCAATTGCTTTGCCCAGAAGAAGTAGTGGGATTTTGGGGTTTGAGCACTGGCCGTTTAAACCTCTATGGTTGAACAGGACAGTCAGCCAACATGTAACCAACATGTGTGCAACTGTTACAGCATAACGACATAACGAACCAAGCCTTGATAAACCTTTTGACGAAGCCCCAACAAGGGAGAGTTCGCTACAATAGTTTATCACAGTAGAAAATCTACAACCTTCACACAACCTCAACACAATCTTGTAGTGAGCTGAACTCCCCCTGCTACCACCAGTATAGTGAAACAGGTGCAGGCGGTTGGGACGGACAGAGCTGCAGATGGTCTGATACCTCAATGACAATTGAAATATTCTCTGGAATGTAGTGTCTTTCTTCGGACAACCTCTTCATACACAGGTCACACAGCAGGCAATATGATATACACACACAGAACACACACACACACACACACACACACACACTTGCTGTTCCCAGTGGAATGTGACCTCTGACCCAGCTACTTCCAAACAGTGTTGCACTCTCTGTCTCTGTGTGTGTGTGTGTGTGTGTGTGTGTGTGTGTGTGTGTGTGTGTGTGTGTGTGTGTGTGTGAACATTGGTGGAGGGATCATTGTGACCAATGGGATGTCCAAAATAGACCTAAGAAATCTGGGGGCTGAGAGACACATGGCCCCTGTCTCCAATGGGAATGTCACAGCTTGCCAAGTTCCCAGGATTGCCTCCCAAATGGTACCATATTCCCTTTATAGTGCACTACTTTTGACCAAGGCCCATAGGGCACTACATACAGAATAGTGTGCCATTTGGGACGCAGCGCCCAGATTCAGACTACAGAGCTCTGCTCATTCATAACAGAGAACATTCCATAAGCCATAGAGGTCAGAGATCATTCACTTAGGCCCCTCCCCGTCTGGAACGCAACACATTCCTAGTGGATTAATTTCATTGGGTTTCAACACTCTGACCCTACCAGTCTCTGTCTGCTCTGGCTGGTTTTCAAGAATAATATATGTGACAGTTAGCTTAGGAATGTACAGTATACTATACAGTAGCTAGTACTGCATGACAATTAAGCAATAAAACTATTGTATCATGACTGTGACGTGGTCATAGCCTCGAGGCAAAGCCAAGGGGCGTAGACCATCACATCCTTACCTTCCTGAAACATCGGCCAGACCGATACAGAAGACTCCCTGTGGTCGCCACATGCCTCACCGGGAAGGAATACACGCACCAGTGTCAGGAGAGGGGTGAGAAGGAGAGGGCAGAGGCAGAAGAGAAAGAGCCTCGATCAGCCCTCAGAACACAGAGGGCACAGGAGACGCCATCGCCTCTGCTGGACCCCCGCTGGAACCACTCCTGACAGCTGCATCAACACTGCCAGTGCCTCCCAGTGTGTAACACCTGTAGGAGCCGCCGGAGTCCCCAGCTGCAGAAGAAGGCCGCTTGCCTGCTCTCCCGGCCACACCATCGTCAGCCCCTCAACCCCACCACTACCAACACCAGCTCCTCCAAGCCATCGGCGGCGGTTTCATCCACCACCACCTCGATGCACACCAGCCCCCGTCGGTCACCACCGAAGCTGCCTCCTCTGGACCAACTGCCTCCTCCGTCTCCCCTGGTCACACCACCAAAGCTGCCTCCTCTGGACCAACTGCCTCCTCCGTCTCCCCTGGTCACACCACCGAAGCTGCCTCCTCTGGACCAACTGCCTCCTCCGTCTCCCCTGGTCACACCACCGAAGCTGCCTCCTCTGGACCAACTGCCTCCTCCGTCTCCCCTGGTCACACCACCGAAGCTGCCTCCTCTGGACCAACTGCCTCCTCCGTCTCCCCTGGTCACACCACCGAAGCTGCCTCCTCTGGACCAACTGCCTCCTCCGTCTCCCCTGGTCCCACCACCGAAGCTGCCTCCTCTGGACCAACTGCCTCCTCCGTCTCCCCTGGTCACACCACCGAAGCTGCCTCCTCTGGACCAACTGCCTCCTCCGTCTCCCCTGGTCACACCACCGAAGCTGCCTCCTCTGGACCAACTGCCTCCTCCGTCTCCCCTGGTCACACCACCGAAGCTGCCTCCTCTGGACCAACTGCCTCCTCCGTCTCCCCTGGTCACACCACCGAAGCTGCCTCCTCTGGACCAACTGCCTCCTCCGTCTCCTCTGGTCACACCACCGAAGCTGCCTCCTCTGGACCAACTGCCTCCTCCGTCTCCCCTGGTCACACCACCGAAGCTGCCTCCTCTGGACCAACTGCCTCCTCCGTCTCCCCTGGTCACACCACCGAAGCTGCCTCCTCTGGACCAACTGCCTCCTCCGTCTCCCCTGATCACACCACTGAAGCTGCCTCCTCTGGACCAACTGCCTCCTCCGTCTCGCCTGGTCACACCACCGAAGCTGCCTCCTCTGGACCAACTGCCTCCTCCGTCTCCCCTGGTCCCACCACCACAGCTGCCTCCTCTGGACCAACTGCCTCCTCCGTCTCCCCTGGTCACACCACCGAAGCTGCCTCCTCTGGACCAACTGTCTCCTCCGTCTCCCCTGATCACACAGCTGCCTCCTCTGGACCAACTGCCTCCTCCATCTCCCCTGGTCACACCACCGAAGCTGCCTCCTCTGGACCAACTGCCTCCTCCGTCTCCCCTGATCACACCACCGAAGCTGCCTCCTCTGGACCAACTGCCTCCTCCGTCTCCCCTGGTCCCACCACCACAGCAGCATCCTCTGGTGTCCCTGCCCCTTGCAATTCCAGTATGGCCACCTCCACATGTTAAATTATGAAACATAAATACTGTTTATGTGTTTTATGAAACTGCCGTGTTGAAACGTTTATTTTTCTCTTTACATATCCACAGTCCATAGCACCAGCACACAGGGCATAACCATCTCCTCCAAACTTCTGCAGCTTCCTCCATAGGTATTGATGTAAAAACAAAAGTTGAAAATGGTTCTCGTGAAACACGCTCTGTTTAACACGACCTTTTCTCCCAACTGCGGAACGGAAAAGGAAGCGAAAAGCTCCACCGGTCACTTCTGTCACGCCACCCATGACACCACTCTCAGGTACTTCATAATCTGTTCGTTTTTCTCTCTCTCAGTTGTATCAGTTATTATTGTTGATGTAGTACTTCTACAAACCATGTTAATCAATTTATTTTTATTTATTTTTATCTGTAAAAGACACCAAATCAAATCAAATCAAATGTTATTTGCCACATGTGCCGAATACAACACGTGTAGATCTTACAGTGAAATGCTTACTTACAAGCCCTTAACCAACAATGCAGTTTTAAGAAAAAGTAAAGTCAAACATTTAAAATAACAAATAATTAAAGAGCAGCAGTAAAATAAAATAACAGTAGTGAGGCTATATACAGGGGGTACCGGTACAGAGTCAATGTGAGGTTGCACCGGTTAGCCGAGGTAATTGAGGTAATATGTACATGTGGGTAGAGTCACCTGCTGTGCTCACTGCGGGGAGCGTGACCGCCTGCAAGCTCCCCGCAGGAGTGTCCGAGGTGCCATAGGTGTGCTGTGACTTCTGCCAGCACTGGTTCCACTGCAGGTGTGCTGTGACTTCTGCCAGCACTGGTTCCACTGCAGGTGTGCTGTGACTTCTGCCAGCACTGGTTCCACTGCAGGTGTGCTGTGACTTCTGCCAGCACTGGTTCCACTGCAGGTGTGCTGTGACTTCTGCCATCACTGGTTCCACTGCAGGTGTGCTGTGACTTCTGCCAGCACTGGTTCCACTGCAGGTGTGCTGTGACTTCTGCCATCACTGGTTCCACTGCAGGTGTGCTGTGACTTCTGCCAGCACTGGTTCCACTGCAGGTGTGCTGTGACTTCTGCCAGCACTGGTTCCACTGCAGGTGTGTGCAGTGGGATCCAGAGGTGGCGGTGGAGCTGTAATTTTGTTGTGATTTCTGTGACAATCGAGATTTAATTGTTTGTTGTGCTTGTTTTCATATGCAATTATTTATTTGCCCAAAAGAATATTGCATGTCTACAATATAATGTATATATTAATTCAACTCTTGTGTATTTCTTACCTTACTTTCCAAGTGCATCTCTGCAACACAAACTCCAGCTCAGTGTTTTCATTGTTTATGTCAATGCATATCACAGAAATTTAAGTTTTATTTGATGTCAATTATTCATACTCATTTATATTTCAGTTTTAAACTGTTATCTACTTTCTCAAAACATAAGATTAATCTGTAAAACAAATTATGACATCGGGCTACGCAATGAAAATTTAACGGGCAAGTCCGGAAGGCTAGCAAACTTGTCACGATCATCGGATACAGAGGACCAAGGCGTAGCGTTGAAGGCGAACATACTTGTATTATTTAGAATGAACACACGAACAAAACAACAAACGATAACGTGACGTCCTCGGTTCTAGCACAAACCTATACTGGAACAAGATCCCACACCAAACAATGCCAAACGGCTACCTAAGTATGGCTCCCAATCAGAGACAACGAGCTACAGCCGTCTCCGATTGGGAGCCACCCTGGCCAACATAGAAATACTAAACTAGAACAAAACCCAATGAAAACTCACACCCTGGCTCAACATACTAGAGTCCCCAGAGCCAGGGCGTGACAGTACCCCCCCCCCAAAGGCGCGGACTCCGACCGTGCCAACCACACACAACAGGGGAGGGGCCGGGTGGGCACTCCGCCTTGGCGCCGGATCCGGCTCCGGGCATGATCCCCACTCCCTCTCTAACCCCCCAAAGTACCCCTGGTCCGGTCTGGCCCTGCTGGCCGAAGCTGGACTGAACACTGGTGGAGCGGATTGCTCTAGCTCCGGTGTGGAGCAGCTGACCGGTGCCGGACCAGGCACCGGTGGAACAGGCACGGGCTGTGCCGGACTGACGACGCACACCCCTGGCTTGGTGTGGGGAGCAGGAACGGGCCGGACCGGGCTGACGAAGCGCACCACTGGCTTGGTGCGGGGAGCAGGAACGGGCCGGACCGGGCTGACGAAACGCACCACTGACTTGGTGCGGGGAGCAGGAATGGGCCGGACCGGGCTGACGACGCGCACCACTGACTTGGTGCGGGGAGCAGGAAGGGGCCGGACCGGGCTGACGAAACGCACCACTGACTTGGTGCGGGGAGCAGGAACGGGCCGGACCGGGCTGACGAAACGCACCACTGACTTGGTGCGGGGAGCAGGAATGGGCCGGACCGGGCTGACGACGCGCACCACTGACTTGGTGCGGGGAGCAGGAACAGGCCGGACCGGGCTGGCGACGCGCACCACAGGCTCGGTGCGAGGGACAGGAACAAGCCGGACCGTACTGGGAACACACACCACTGGCCCTACGCGGGGATCAGGAACAGGCCGTACCGGACTGGCAACACACCCCAGTACCTCTCGCCGTGCCTCTACATCCTCCTTCCCCCTGGTGACCAGTGACTCCCGTAACCTGGCGGCCTCCTTTGCCAACCCGCAGAACCACTCTATCCTGGCCCCCTGCTGCCCCGTTGTCCACGGCGTGAGCCCCCCCCTAAAAATGTTCTGGCCGTCTCTCCTTCCCGTGGACCAGGTCTCCATGTCTCTCGCCAGACTTTCGCCCTTCTGCTTCCAAGTCCAGCCTCTCTCCTCCTCACACGGCTTGACCCAGTCGAGGTGGCAAAGGAGATCCGCTAGAGATTCCCCTGGCGATGGCTCCTGGACACGCTGCTTGGTCCAGTTTTGGTGGGATCTTCTGTCACGATCGTCGGATACAGAGGACCAAGGCACAGCGTTGAAGGCGAACATACTTTTATTATTTAGAATGAACACACGAACAAAACAACAAACGATAACGTGACGTCCTCGGTTCTAGCACAAACCTATACTGGAACAAGATCCCACACCAAACAATGCCAAACGGCTACCTAAGTATGGCTCCCAATCAGAGACAACGAGCTACAGCCGTCTCCGATTGGGAGCCACCCTGGCCAACATAGAAATACTAAACTAGAACAAAACCCAATGAAAACTCACACCCTGGCTCAACATACTAGAGTCCCCAGAGCTAGGGCATGACAAAACTAGTCAACTATCTAGTAAACACTTCGGAGACGAGGTTGGTGTCTCTTTTTTTTAAACAAAATAACTGGGGACCGTATGCCAATAATACGGGATGTATTTTTTTAGCTAAACCTGTCACGGAATCAGCGGAGGCTGCCCCTCCTCCTTGCTCGGGCAGGCTTCGGCGTTCGTTGTCCCCGGAGTACTAGCTGCCACCGATCTATGTTTCGGGGTTTGTCTAGTTTGTCCTGATTGTTTGCACCTGTTTCCCATTATGTTATATTGTATTCCCTTTATAACCCCCTGTCTCTCATTGGTTATTGTGTGTGATTGTTTTCCGTTAGGTCGGCAGTGCTGGTTGTATGCGTTATTTGTTCCTCCCTGTTTGGAGGTTTGTTTTGTACTTTCTTTACTGTGTTAAGTAAAGTACTTTCTGCCAGTAGTTCGGTGTCCTGCGCTTGACTTCGTTTCCCGCATACACGTCACCTTGACAGAATCACACACCCCTCATGGAGTCAGCAGGAGCGGCGGTGCCAGCTGGATCAATGGAGGAACGCGTCGAACACCAAGCGGCCATGATCCAGGCTCTCGGCACCACCATGGAACAGGTGGTGAGCACTATTGGGCGATGGGAAAGAGAGGGTCTGCCTACGCCTTCTCCAACGATACCACCACCATCGGCGATGCCCATCGCTTCACCTCCGGGGTCCAGTGTGATTCGGCTCTCGCTCCCGAGGGCTTATGATGGCACAGCGGCCAGGTGTCAGGGTTTCCTGCTCCAGGTTGAACTCTACCTAGCAACCATCCACCCGGTGCCCTCGGGATACGAGAGCGTGTCCGCCCTCATCTCCTGTCTGTCCGGCAAGGCTCTGGAGTGGGCCAATGCCGAGTGGGGGGGAATAGACGCCGCTACTGTCAACTATACCGGAGTTGACCCGCCGCTTCAGGGCAGTATTCGATCATCCACCAGAGGGTAAAGCGGCGGGTGAGCGTCTATTTCACCTTAGACAGGGGAGGAGGAGCGCCCAGGAGTTCGCGCTGGACTTCCGGACGCTGGCTGCCAACGCGGGATGGAATGAGAGGGCCCTCATCGACCACTACAGATGCAGCCTGAGGGAGGACGTTCGTCGGGAATTGGCCTGCAGGGACACCAACCTCAGCTTTGACCAACTGGTGGACATGTCAATTCGCCTGGATACCCTGTTGGCTACCCGCGGACGTCCGGATTCAGGGCCGTCCATTCCATCCCCCAGCACTTCCGAGCCGACCCCATGGAGCTCGGAGGTGCTGGTGCTAGGGAGACCAGGAGAGAGACCAGGAGGGAGGCCGTCCCCTGCACCAACTGTGGCCGCAGAGGACACACTGCTGGTCGGTGCTGGGGAGCGTCTCCTAGGAATCGAGGCGGTAGGCAGCGCACTGATGAGTCATTCCAGGTGAGTAGGCACCCAACTCACCCAGAGCTCTCTGTTGCGCATATGTGTCTTAAAGTTGTGTTTCCCGAGGTTTCTCCTCACTCCCAGCATAAGGCGCTAGTAGATTCAGGCGCAGCTGGGAATTTTATCGATCGCAAATTCACCTATAAGTTAGGGATTCCTATTGTACCTGTTGATGTGCCCTTCCCCATCCATGCCCTAGATAGCCGCCCTTTGGGGTCAGGATTGATTAGGGAAGTCACAGCGCCGCTCAAGGATGAAAACGCAGGAGGGTCATGAGGAGATACTACGTTTGTATTTGATTGATTCTCCTGCGTTTCCCGTGGTGTTGGGGCTTCCCTAGTTAGCATCTCATGACCCCAACATTTCATGGCAACAGAGGGCTCTCAGGGGATGGTCTGATCAGTGTTTCGGGCGGTCAGTATGTAGATGTTTCCGTAGGGGCAACGACGGTGGAAAGCCCAAACCAAGTTCCCACCATGCACATTCCACCTGAGTGTTGAACACATTTATACCTGCAAATCAACACGTTTCAAATGGCAAATTTGAATTTGATTATAGCCATGGTATAAAAGGGATAATCAACTTGGGGCTCTATGCGTTCTCTGGAAAATAATGCAACTCCGTGGAAGGTTAGTTCCACTCCGCTAGCTTGTCGTGGAACAAACCTTCCATGTCATTCATCCAGAGAACGCATAGCCTGTCACGGTTCAGACAGACGACAAGAGGACCACAATTGCGTCACACCAGAAAGTTTATTTAAACTTAAAGGGAAAGGGATGTAGGGAGTGAGTGAAGGCTCCAGGGGTTATCCCGTCCGATGTGCTGGGTCTGTGCCTCCCCCCAGTGGCAGCGATGCGTCCGATGACGCCGGTGGTTGGTGGTCCAGAAGTCCTGGGGGGGGGGAGGAAACACAGACACAACGGGGCGGAATGAAACCAGGCAGCAGTACAGTTCAAGGGAAATCCAAAATACGTAGTAGCAAGGCAGAAGGCTGGTCAGAGTACCGGGATTGAAGAGTAGTCAGGAGTCGTAATGGCAGAAGCAGGTCTGGATCTCCTGAGGCAGAAGAGTATCCAAACAACAGGCAGGTCCGGGGTCACAAAACCAGGGTGAGCCAGAAGCGCGAGCAAACAGGTTCCGGGTGTGAGCTTTGCAGACGATCTGACAAAGGAGAGCTGAAAGACAGGGCTATAAATACTGGGAGAGGTTAGTGGGTAATGCAGCGCAGCTGGCAGAGTAATTAGAGCCGAGCAGAGCAGGGACAGGTGGAGCTAGTTAGGCTGAGTAGAGAGAGAGTGGTGAGCAGAGTGGAAACAACTTAAGGTGGTAACCCAGTGGAGTGAGAGGGCTCATGACATAGCCCCTCGTTGATTATCCCTTATATAACACATTGACTCAAGTGTATTACTGCTTTTCTACAACGGGTTACCGGCATTAAAAAGCAAGATCCTTTCCCAAACCATCACTTTGTCAACAAAAATTGATGCTACATCCACTAACACTGGTTGTCAAGTGCAATTTTAGGCATTCTCTGGTCGTTAGTTTCTATTCGTATTGACTGCTATGTAAAGGAAAACTACCCAAGCGCTGGTTGATAGTTCCAGAACTTTGCAGGTTGCTATGGCAAACAAAAAAATGGTTGCTATGGAGGCTATTTCCCCCCTTGCTAGCTTGCCAACTACACAGTTAACATAATCACTTCAGACTGAAGCTGGAAAGACAGCAAACTAGCTGCATTTCATTTTCATGTTTTTCTTTTCTTTTCTTTTCTTTTTTTTGACATTTCTTTGTATATATCCATAGAAATTATGCTGATTTATGATTTAGACTTTTTTTTGGAACTCAGTCGGGGTCTCAACTAACAATTTAGAAATTTGGTTGGGCATCAGCAGTTTTTCTCTTGTTATGTCAGGCACTGACAGTCACTCAATTAGCCCATGTCATCAATTATTATTTTTTGATTGGTAAGTTAGTCTAAACTTGTAGTAATCTTGAATTACTGGCCAGGGGGTGTGATGAGTGTGATGGAAAGGAGTCAGGCGCAGAAGAGGGTAATCACCGAATACAGAGTTTATTCCTTCGTAGACACACAAATGCGCACAAATAGCGATCAACGAAACAGGCACAGGGGAAACTATCATCCCTGGCAAATACACTGTAACGGTAGAATCCAGAAATACATAGGCACAGGGGAAAATCTACCATGGCTGTACAATATGTTACGAGTAGCTCCACCGAGCTCCACTACTCTCACAAATAACAATCACCCACAAGGACAAGGGGGCAGAGGGAACACTTATACACAGACTAATTAGGGGATAGGAACCAGGTGTGTGTGATTGACAAGACAAGCCAATTGTGATGATGATTGGGGCGGCAGTGGTTAGTAAGCCGGTGACGACGAATGCCGAAGCCTGCCCGAACAAGGAGGGGAGGCAGCCTCGGCCGAAGTCATGACAGGGGGTTCCCCATTGATTTTGTTAGTCACACTACATTTCTCTCCACCCCATGGCAAAATGAGTACAATTGCATGAAATTAGTTTATAGACTCTATCAATGGGAATTTCAAACCACCCGTTGAATAATAATTAACAGTACAGCATGTAGTACTGAATGACAATAATTGCAGTATAACATGAAAAGGGGATGCAGAGTGTTTCTCTCACAAAGAAAAATGGCCAAAGTCCAACTTTGGCAAGAAAAATAAAGAATTCTTGTGATTTATAGTTTTTGTCAAAACACAGCTGGCTGTTTAGTCATTGGTCCGACATCCAGTTCTTTGACAGACAAGGGGCTCTATTCAATCTGTATCGCGGAAATTCAGCATTACAGCGTGATTGAAATTTAAAGGCAATGTTCCTGCTTTAACGGAGACTGCATTCACGCTAAACGCTGCGTTTGTCGGCTCAATCTGAAATGACCTTTACATTTCTATTGTGGAATCTTCAACGCTTCAGCTTTACAGATTGAATAGAGGTGTCATTCATGGATAGAGAGAACCAGTTGGTTGTAAAGGTTGTTTCTACAGAGTCTGTCTGCAGAAACAACCAGGAAGTGAGGTAGGTGTAGTTTCAGAATGATCCATCTTGGCTCTAGAGCAGACAGTGGCTTAGTAACGACTGAGTCACACTGCAGATTTTAAGGATTAACAAGAGAACAATGGAAACTGTTCATGGATTGAGACAGGAGTACTGTGAAAACAGACAGCCTCTCATCTTGCCAAAAACACATATTTGGACGAAGAGATAAGAAAGGAAATATGGAAATAAGACATTGGTACCGTCACTTGGCTTGCCTAAAGATATCCCTTAGAGAACAGAGATCTAACGACCAGACGGTAACATGATTAAAAGCAGGCCAGACTCTAGTGGATTACAACGTATTTCTGCATATTTGAAATGGTGAAATTACGTAATTATATTTATTCACTAGGGGGCAGCCTATGGTTAACCATTTTGCCTAAATGTAACAAAAATCTCTGAATTAATACTTCAACTTAACCAGTGGGTTCAGTTTAGGTTTCACGTTTTTGCAGTTTGACTAACAGCTAACATACATCAAAATATGTCGTAATTAAAACGGTCACACAGTCCATAATCTACAGATAACACAACAGACGGCCCCACACACCATAATTAAAACCGAACGGCCATGGCATATCTCTGTTGTTGCAGATACGGAGAGGGATGACGTTTTCTTTGAAACTTGTGTTGATTAAAAGTCAGGTTCAAAGGCATCACTGCCAAGCATAGTGGTCATGTCAAATCACTTCTCTGCGTTTTGTTATTTGTGAATTATGGAAAAACATCTACAGTGTCAGTCAATATGTTTGATGGACTTCATCCAAAACAACCCTATATCACACACTAATATCTAATATCCTCCTGTCTGATGTGAATCATTGTCCTAGTGCATTGTAAATGACCTTGGGAGCCAGTGTGTCTGCTTCATTAAACGATTCATGCTACGAATTAAAATAATGTCCTCTGTCACTCTCTAGGCTCTACCTGGGAAATGTACATCCTTAATGTGTGAGCTGAGTATAAGCTCTCTCTCTCTCTCTCTCTCTCTCTCTCTCTCTCTCTCTCTCTCTCTCTCTCTCTCTCTCTCTCTCTCTCTCTCTCTCTCTCTCTCTCTCTCTCTCTCTCTCTCTCTCTCACACACACACAAATTAACAAAGCATGAGCCCCCAGGCGTGTGTTGACTGATTCCTTGTGCCAGCGTCATTTGTAATATATAAAATGGCAATTAGAGAGTGGTGGTGTTTGTAAAGAAGCAGCTACACCTGGAGAGAGAGAGAGAGAGAGAGAGAGAGGCAGGGTAGCAACAGAGAGAGATGGGGGTGGTAGAGAGAGGGAGAGACAGAGAGAGAGAGAGGGGGAGAGAGCGAGAGCGAGAGCGAGAGAGAGAGAGAGAGAGAGAGAGAAAGAGAAAGAGAAAGAGAGAGAGAGAGAGACAGAGAGAGAGAGAGGCCTCCAACTCAGCTCACACATTAAGGATGTACATTTCCCAGGTAGAGCCTAGAGCAGGGTTCTTCAATTCCGGTCCTGGAGGGCCGAAACACCTCTGTTTTTCATCCTCTCCTTCTAATCAGGGGCTAATTCAGACCTGGGACACCAGGTGAGTGCAATTAACTACCAGGTAGAAATAAAAAACAGAAGTGTTTCGGCCCTCCAGGACCAGAATTGAAGAACCCTGGCCTAGAGAGTGACAGAGAACATTATTTTAATTCGTAGCATGAATCGTTTAATGAAGCAGACACACTGGCTCCCAAGGTCATTTACAATGCACTAGGACAATGATTCACATCAGACAGGAGGATATTAGATATTAGTGTGTGATATAGGGTTGTTTTGGATGAAGTCCATCAAACATATTGACTGACACTGTAGATGTTTTTCCATAATTCACAAATAAGAAAACGCAGAGAAGTGGTTTGACATGACCACTATGCTTGGCAGTGATGCCTTTGAACCTGACTTTTAATCAACACAAGTTCCAAAGAAAACGTCATCCCTCTCCGTAACTGCAACAACAGAGATACGCCATGGCAATTAGAGAGTGGTGGCGTTTGTAAAGAGAGAGAAAGAGAGAGAGAGGGAGAGAGAGAGAGAGAGAGAGAAAGAGAAAGAGAGAGAGAGAGAGAGAGAGAGAGAGAGAGAGAGAGAGAGAGAGAGAGAGAGAGAGAGAGAGAGAGAGAGAGAGGAGAGAGAGAGAGAGAGAGAGAGAGAGAGAGAGAGAGAGAGAGAGAGAGAGAGAGAGAGAGAGAGAGAGAGAGAGAGAGAGAGAGAGAGAGAGAGAGAGAGATGGGGGGAGAGAAGCAGGGTAGCAACAGAGAGAAAGAGAGAGAGAGAGCGAGAGAGAGAGAGAGAGAGAGAGGGAGAGAGAGAGAAAGAGAGAGAGAGAGAGGGAGATAGCGAGAGAGAGAGAGAGAGAGAGAGAGAGAGGCAGGGTAGCAACAGAGAGAGATGGGGGTGGTAGAGAGAGGGAGAGAGAGAGAAAGAGAGGGAGAGAGAGAGAGAGGGGAGAGAGAGAGAGAGAGAGAGAGAGAGAGAGAGAGAGAGAGAGAGAGAGAGGGAGAGAGAGAGAGAAAGAGAGAGAGAGAGAGAGGGAGAGAGAGAGAGAGAGGCAGGGTAGCAACAGAGAGAGATGGGGTGGTAGAGAGAGGAAGAGACAGAGAGAAAGCAACAGAGAGAGATGGGGTGGTAGAGAGAGGGAGAGACAGAGAGAAAGAGAGAGCGAGAGAGAGAGAGAGATGGGGGGGGAGAGGCGGGGTAGCAACGAAGAGAGATGGGGTGGTAGAGAGAGGGAGAGACAGAGCGAGAGAGAGAGAGAGAGAGAGAGAGAGAGAGAAAGAGAGTCAAACTGCTGCTTGTTGTTATGGATGAGGAAGGCTGACTGGAGCTCAGGGGTAAGTCACAGAGATGGAGCTCATAACCTTCCCATCCAGGAGATATATTCACAGGAGACATTGGCCCTGCGGACGAACGAGATAGCAAAATGTTTTTTTACTAAACAGAGGATGGTATCCAGTATGTACAGGTTGTCAGCAAATGCTGATCTGAGGGCACGTTTTATTATTTATTCTCCACTTGTGTAACGGAAAGCTTCCTCCTCCTCATCATCATCATCATCACCACCTGCACCACCATCATTACCATCATCATTTTTTTACATTTACATTTTAGTCATTTAGCAGACGCTCTTATCCAGAGCGACTTACAGTTAGTGAATACATATATATATATTTTTTTTTTTCATACTGGTCCCCCGTGGGAATCGAACCCACAACCCTGGCATTGCAAACGCCATGCTCTATCAACTGAGCTACATCCCTGCCGGCCATTCCCTCCCCTACCCTGGACGACGCTGGGCCAATTGTGCGCCGCCCCATGGGTCTCCCGGTCACGGCCGACTACGACAGAGCCTGGATTCGAACCAGGATCTCTAGTGGCACAGCTAGCACTGCGATGCAGTGCCTTAGACCACTGCGACTTGGTTTACAGACTAATTATGTCTGTCGTTAGTTAGATAATGAAACACAGTAAAATATCTAATAACTATCTTTCACTGAACATTTCTAAATGCTAGCATCCCTAGTAACACTACAATATCACTCCCATCACACTACCCTAGTAACACTACCATATCACTCCCATCACACTACCCTAGTAACACTACCATATCACTCCCATCACACTACCCTAGTAACACTACCATATCACTCCCATCACACTACCCTAGTAACACTACCATATCACTCCCATCACACTACCCTAGTAACACTACTATATCACTCCATCACACTACCCTAGTAACACTACTATATCACTCCATCACACTACCCTAGTAACACTACTATATCACTCCATCACACTACCCTAGTAACACTACTATATCACTCCCATCACACTACCCTAGTAACACTACCATATCACTCCCATCACACTACCCTAGTAACACTACCATATTACTCCCATCACACTACCCTAGTAACACTACCATATCACTCCCATCACACTACCCTAGTAACACTACCATATCACTCCCATCACACTACCCTAGTAACACTACTATATCACTCCATCACACTACCCTAGTAACACTACTATATCACTCCATCACACTACCCTAGTAACACTACAATATCACTCCCATCACACTACCCTAGTAACACTACCATATCACTCCCATCACACTAACCTAGTAACACTACCATATCACTCCCATCACACTACCCTAGTAACACTACCATATCACTCCCATCACACTACCCTAGTAACACTACCATATCACTCCCATCACACTACCCTAGTAACACTACCATATCACTCCCATCACACTACCCTAGTAACACTACTATATCACTCCATCACACTACCCTAGTAACACTACCATATCACTCCCATCACACTACCCTAGTAACACTACCATATCACTCCATCACACTACCCTAGTAACACTACCATATCACTCCCATCACACTACCCTAGTAACACTACCATATCACTCCCATCACACTACCCTAGTAACACTACCATATCACTCCCATCACACTAACCTAGTAACACTACCATATTACTCCCATCACACTACCCTAGTAACACTACCATATCACTCCCATCACACTACCCTAGTAACACTACTATATCACTCCATCACACTACCCTAGTAACACTACCATATTACTCCCATCACACTACCCTAGTAACACTACCATATCACTCCCATCACACTACCCTAGTAACACTACCATATCACTCCCATCACACTACCCTAGTAACACTACCATATCACTCCCTTTCACTACCCTAGTAACACTACCATATCACTCCCATCACACTACCCTAGTAACACTACCATATCACTCCCATCACACTACCCTAGTAACACTACCATATCACTCCCATCACACTACCCTAGTAACACTACCATATCACTCCCATCACACTACCCTAGTAACACTACTATATCACTCCATCACACTACCCTAGTAACACTACTATATCACTCCATCACACTACCCTAGTAACACTACAATATCACTCCCATCACACTACCCTAGTAACACTACCATATCACTCCCATCACACTAACCTAGTAACACTACCATATCACTCCCATCACACTACCCTAGTAACACTACCATATCACTCCCATCACACTACCCTAGTAACACTACTATATCACTCCATCACACTACCCTAGTAACACTACCATATTACTCCCATCACACTACCCTAGTAACACTACCATATCACTCCCATCACACTACCCTAGTAACACTACTATATCACTCCATCACACTACCCTAGTAACACTACCATATCACTCCCATCACACTACCCTAGTAACACTACCATATCACTCCATCACACTACCCTAGTAACACTACCATATCACTCCCATCACACTACCCTAGTAACACTACCATATCACTCCCATCACACTACCCTAGTAACACTACCATATCACTCCCATCACACTAACCTAGTAACACTACCATATTACTCCCATCACACTACCCTAGTAACACTACCATATCACTCCCATCACACTACCCTAGTAACACTACCATATCACTCCCATCACACTACCCTAGTAACACTACCATATCACTCCCTTTCACTACCCTAGTAACACTACCATATCACTCCCATCACACTACCCTAGTAACACTACCATATCACTCCCATCACACTACCCTAGTAACACTACCATATCACTCCCATCACACTACCCTAGTAACACTACTATATCACTCCATCACACTACCCTAGTAACACTACCATATCACTCCATCACACTACCCTAGTAACACTACCATATCACTCCCATCACACTACCCTAGTAACACTACCATATCACTCCCATCACACTACCCTAGTAACACTACCATATCACTCCCATCACACTACCCTAGTAACACTACCATATCACTCCCATCACACTACCCTAGTAACACTACCATATCCTCCCATCACACTACCCTAGTAACACTACTATATCACTCCATCACACTACCCTAGTAACACTACCATATCACTCCCATCACACTACCCTAGTAACACTACCATATCACTCCCATCACACTACCCTAGTAACACTACCATATCACTCCCATCACACTACCCTAGTAACACTACTATATCACTCCATCACACTACCCTAGTAACACTACCATATCACTCCATCACACTACCCTAGTAACACTACTATATCACTCCCATCACACTACCCTAGTAACACTACCATATCCTCCCATCACACTACCCTAGTAACACTACTATATCACTCCATCACACTACCCTAGTAACACTACCATATCACTCCCATCACACTACCCTAGTAACACTACCATATCACTCCCATCACACTACCCTAGTAACACTACCATATCACTCCCATCACACTACCCTAGTAACACTACCATATCCTCCCATCACACTACCCTAGTAACACTACCATATCACTCCCTTTCACTACCCTAGTAACACTACCATATCACTCCCTTTCACTACCCTAGTAACACTACCATATCACTCCCACAACTGCTTGCTATCAAAGAGGCCTCTGCCTTTTAGAACTCAGAGCCGATCGTCATTAAATGAAAGCGGAGCTGTTTGGAGCCTCATTAATTGCATAGTTTCACACACCACTTCTCTCTCCTACGAACAAAGGGAAGGAAGGTGAACCAGGACTTTGTTTTTTTTTACCTTACATCAACGTCAGATTAAAGGTGGAAGAAGAGTGGTGACTCTTCACCTAGTGATCTCTGCTCTGATATGTCAGAGAGGGAAGAGGTGGAGTCTATAGGCGTACTCTACAAGATCTGACTTTCCAATCATTGTGGCAAGCATTGATGACATCATTGGTGTACTTTGTTATGTCATCTTGCTTTGACTGTGAGGTTTAAGGGCAGCGGAATGTCTTTATTTAACCTTTACTTATTCAGGGGAAATCCTATTAAGACCAATGTATCTAGGAGAACGAAGCTTAGAGCTAGCCATATAGGGCACATTATGCACACATATCTTTACATTTTAGAAGAGAAAGACAGCTGTCATTAATCAATTCACAGGTCTTTACAAAGTTAATGGTTTATGTAGCCCTGTGGATACCACATTGTAATTAGTTCGTTAGAATTAATTGAACCTTGTACTATTACCCAACTGTTGTTAAGGAGTTGGTGTGTAACAGGGGTGAATCCCAAACGGCACCGTTTTCTCTATGTAGTGCAATACCTTAGGGAATACAAAAGTAGTGCACTACATTGGGAATAGGTTTTCATTTGGGACACAGGCAAGCTAACAGCTGTATTTCATGTTCGGTTTTGGAATGTGAAAGGCTACAGCCTAACAAGTATTGTAAGTACCTAAGATGTTGAGTTCCAAATGGGACCCAGTACCCTATATAGAGTTGAGTTTCATATGGGACCCAGTACCCTATATAGAGTTGAGTTCCATGTGGGACCCAGTACCCTATATAGAGTTGAGTTCCATATGGGACCCAGTACCCTATATAGAGTTGAGTTCCAATGGGACCCAGTACCCTATATAGAGTTGAGTTCCATGTGGGACCCAGTACCCTATATAGAGTTGAGTTCCATGTGGGACCCAGTACCCTATATAGAGTTGAGTTCCATGTGGGACCCAGTACCCTATATAGAGTTGAGTTCCATATGGGACCCAGTACCCTATATAGAGTTGAGTTCCATATGGGACCCAGTACCCTATATAGAGTTGAGTTCCATGTGGGACCCAGTACCCTATATAGAGTTGAGTTCCATATGGGACCCAGTACCCTATATAGAGTTGAGTTCCATGTGGGACCCAGTACCCTATATAGAGTTGAGTTCCATATGGGACCCAGTACCCATATAGAGTTGAGTTCCATGTGGGACCCAGTACCCTATATAGAGTTGAGTTCCATGTGGGACCCAGTACCCTATAGAGTTGAGTTCCATATGGGACCCAGTACCCTATATAGAGTTGAGTTCCATATGGGACCCAGTACCCTATATAGAGTTGAGTTCCATGTGGGACCCAGTACCCTATATAGAGTTGAGTTCCATGTGGGACCCAGTACCCTATATAGAGTTGAGTTCCATGTGGGACCCAGTACCCTATATAGAGTTGAGTTCCATGTGGGACCCAGTACCCTATATAGAGTTGAGTTCCATATGGGACCCAGTACCCTATATAGAGTTGAGTTCCATATGGGACCCAGTACCCTATATAGAGTTGAGTTCCATATGGGACCCAGTACCCTATATAGAGTTGAGTTCCATATGGGACCCAGTACCCTATATAGAGTTGAGTTCCATATGGGACCCAGTACCCTATATAGAGTTGAGTTCCATATGGGACCCAGTACCCTATATAGAGTTGAGTTCCATATGGGACCCAGTACCCTATATAGAGTTGAGTTCCATATGGGACCCAGTACCCTATATAGAGTTGAGTTCCATATGGGACCCAGTACCCTATATAGAGTTGAGTTCCATATGGGACCCAGTACCCATATAGAGTTGAGTTCCATATGGGACCCAGTACCCTATATAGAGTTGAGTTCCATATGGGGACCCAGTACCCTATATAGAGTTGAGTTCCATATGGGACCCAGTACCCTATATAGAGTTGAGTTCCATATGGGACCCAGTACCCTATATAGAGTTGAGTTCCATATGGGACCCAGTACCCTATATAGAGTTGAGTTCCATATGGGACCCAGTACCTATATAGAGTTGAGTTCCATATGGGACCCAGTACCCTATATAGAGTTGAGTTCCATATGGGACCCAGTACCCTATATAGAGTTGAGTTCCATATGGGACCCAGTACCTATATAGAGTTGAGTTCCATATGGGACCCAGTACCCTATATAGAGTTGAGTTCCATGTGGGACCCAGTACCCTATATAGAGTTGAGTTCCATATGGGACCCAGTACCCTATATAGAGTTGAGTTCCATATGGGACCCAGTACCCTATATAGAGTTGAGTTCCATATGGGACCCAGTACCCTATATAGAGTTGAGTTCCATATGGGACCCAGTACCCCATATAGAGTTGAGTTCCATATGGGACCCAGTACCCTATATAGAGTTGAGTTCCATATGGGACCCAGTACCCTATATAGAGTTGAGTTCCATGTGGGACCCAGTACCCTATATAGAGTTGAGTTCCATGTGGGACCCAGTACCCTATATAGCGTTGAGTTCCATATGGGACCCAGTACCCTATATAGAGTTGGAGTTCCATATGGGACCCAGTACCTATATAGAGTTGAGTTCCATATGGGACCCAGTACCCTATATAGAGTTGAGTTCCATATGGGACCCAGTACCCTATATAGAGTTGAGTTCCATATGGGACCCAGTACCCTATATAGAGTTGAGTTCCATATGGGACCCAGTACCCTATATAGAGTTGAGTTCCATATGGGACCCAGTACCCTATATAGAGTTGAGTTTCATATGGGACCCAGTACCCTATATAGAGTTGAGTTCCATATGGGACCCAGTACCCTATATAGAGTTGAGTTCCATATGGGACCCAGTACCCTATATAGAGTTGAGTTCCATATGGGACCCAGTACCCTATATAGAGTTGAGTTCCATATGGGACCCAGTACCCTATATAGAGTTGAGTTCCATATGGGACCCAGTACCCTATATAGAGTTGAGTTCCATATGGGACCCAGTACCCTATATAGAGTTGAGTTCCATATGGGACCCAGTACCCTATATAGAGTTGAGTTCCATATGGGACCCAGTACCCTATATAGAGTTGAGTTCCATATGGGACCCAGTACCCTATATAGAGTTGAGTTCCATATGGGACCCAGTACCCTATATAGAGTTGAGTTCCATACGGGACCCAGTACCCTATATAGAGTTGAGTTCCATATGGGACCCAGTACCCTATATAGAGTTGAGTTCCATATGGGACCCAGTACCCTATATAGAGTTGAGTTCCATATGGGACCCAGTACCCTATATAGAGTTGAGTTTCATATGGGACCCAGTACCCTATATAGAGTTGAGTTCCATATGGGACCCAGTACCCTATATAGAGTTGAGTTCCATATGGGACCCAGTACCCTATATAGAGTTGAGTTCCATATGGGACCCAGTACCCTATATAGAGTTGAGTTCCATATGGGACCCAGTACCCTATATAGAGTTGAGTTCCATATGGGACCCAGTACCCTATATAGAGTTGAGTTTCATATGGGACCCAGTACCCTATATAGAGTTGAGTTCCATATGGGACCCAGTACCCTATATAGAGTTGAGTTCCATACGGGACCCAGTACCCTATATAGAGTTGAGTTCCATGTGGGACCCAGTACCCTATATAGAGTTGAGTTTCATACGGGACCCAGTACCCTATATAGAGTTGAGTTCCATATGGGACCCAGTACCCTATATAGAGTTGAGTTCCATATGGGACCCAGTACCCTATATAGAGTTGAGTTCCATATGGGACCCAGTACCCTATATAGAGTTGAGTTCCATATGGGACCCAGTACCCTATATAGAGTTGAGTTCCATATGGGACCCAGTACCCTATATAGAGTTGAGTTCCATATGGGACCCAGTACCCTATATAGAGTTGAGTTCCATATGGGACCCAGTACCCTATATAGAGTTGAGTTCCATATGGGACCCAGTACCCTATATAGAGTTGAGTTCCATATGGGACCCAGTACCCTATATAGAGTTGAGTTCCATATGGGACCCAGTACCCTATATAGAGTTGAGTTCCATATGGGACCCAGTACCCTATATAGAGTTGAGTTCCATATGGGACCCAGTACCCTATATAGAGTTGAGTTCCATGTGGGACCCAGTACCCTATATAGAGTTGAGTTCCATATGGGACCCAGTACCCTATATAGAGTTGAGTTCCATATGGGACCCAGTACCCTTATAGAGTTGAGTTCCATATGGGACCCAGTACCCTATATAGAGTTGAGTTCCATATGGGACCCAGTACCCTATATAGAGTTGAGTTCCATATGGGACCCAGTACCCTATATAGAGTTGAGTTCCATATGGGACCCAGTACCCTATATAGAGTTGAGTTCCATATGGGACCCAGTACCCTATATAGAGTTGAGTTCCATATGGGACCCAGTACCCTATATAGAGTTGAGTTCCATATGGGACCCAGTACCCTATATAGAGTTGAGTTCCATATGGGACCCAGTACCCTATATAGAGTTGAGTTCCATATGGGACCCAGTACCCTATATAGAGTTGAGTTCCATATGGGACCCAGTACCCTATATAGAGTTGAGTTCCATATGGGACCCAGTACCCTATATAGAGTTGAGTTCCATGTGGGACCCAGTACCCTATATAGAGTTGAGTTTCATATGGGACCCAGTACCCATATAGAGTTGAGTTCCATATGGGACCCAGTACCCTATATAGAGTTGAGTTCCATATGGGACCCAGTACCCTATATAGAGTTGAGTTCCATATGGGACCCAGTACCCTATATAGAGTTGAGTTCCATATGGGACCCAGTACCCTATATAGAGTTGAGTTCCATATGGGACCCAGTACCCTATATAGAGTTGAGTTCCATGTGGGACCCAGTACCCTATATAGAGTTGAGTTCCATATGGGACCCAGTACCCTATATAGAGTTGAGTTTCATATGGGACCCAGTACCCTATATAGAGTTGAGTTCCATATGGGACCCAGTACCCTATATAGAGTTGAGTTCCATATGGGACCCAGTACCCTATATAGAGTTGAGTTCCATATGGGACCCAGTACCCTATATAGAGTTGAGTTCCATATGGGACCCAGTACCCTATATAGAGTTGAGTTCCATATGGGACCCAGTACCCTATATAGAGTTGAGTTCCATGTGGGACCCAGTACCCTATATAGAGTTGAGTTCCATGTGGGACCCAGTACCCTATATAGAGTTGAGTTCCATGTGGGACCCAGTACCCTATATAGAGTTGAGTTCCATGTGGGACCCAGTACCCTATATAGAGTTGAGTTCCATATGGGACCCAGTACCCTATATAGAGTTGAGTTCCATATGGGACCCAGTACCCTATATAGAGTTGAGTTCCATATGGGACCCAGTACCCTATATAGAGTTGAGTTCCATATGGGACCCAGTACCCTATATAGAGTTGAGTTCCATATGGGACCCAGTACCCTATATAGAGTTGAGTTCCATATGGGACCCAGTACCCTATATAGAGTTGAGTTCCATATGGGACCCAGTACCCTATATAGAGTTGAGTTCCATACGGGACCCAGTACCCTATATAGAGTTGAGTTCCATATGGGACCCAGTACCCTATATAGAGTTGAGTTCCATATGGGACCCAGTACCCTATATAGAGTTGAGTTCCATATGGGACCCAGTACCCTATATAGAGTTGAGTTCCATGTGGGACCCAGTACCCTATATAGAGTTGAGTTCCATGTGGGACCCAGTACCCTATATAGAGTTGAGTTCCATGTGGGACCCAGTACCCTATATAGAGTTGAGTTTCATATGGGACCCAGTACCCTATATAGAGTTGAGTTCCATATGGGACCCAGTACCCTATATAGAGTTGAGTTCCATATGGGACCCAGTACCCTATATAGAGTTGAGTTCCATATGGGACCCAGTACCCTATATAGAGTTGAGTTCCATGTGGGACCCAGTACCCTATATAGAGTTGAGTTCCATGTGGGACCCAGTACCCTATATAGAGTTGAGTTCCATGTGGGACCCAGTACCCTATATAGAGTTGAGTTCCATATGGGACCCAGTACCCTATATAGAGTTGAGTTGCATATGGGACCCAGTACCCTATATAGAGTTGAGTTCCATATGGGACCCAGTACCCTATATAGAGTTGAGTTCCATATGGGACCCAGTACCCTATATAGAGTTGAGTTCCATATGGGACCCAGTACCCTATATAGAGTTGAGTTCCATATGGGACCCAGTACCCTATATAGAGTTGAGTTCCATATGGGACCCAGTACCCTATATAGAGTTGAGTTCCATATGGGACCCAGTACCCTATATAGAGTTGAGTTCCATATGGGACCCAGTACCCTATATAGAGTTGAGTTCCATATGGGACCCAGTACCCTATATAGAGTTGAGTTCCATATGGGACCCAGTACCCTATATAGAGTTGAGTTCCATATGGGACCCAGTACCCTATATAGAGTTGAGTTGCATATGGGACCCAGTACCCTATATAGAGTTGAGTTCCATACGGGACCCAGTACCCTATATAGAGTTGAGTTCCATATGGGACCCAGTACCCTATATAGAGTTGAGTTCCATATGGGACCCAGTACCCATATAGAGTTGAGTTGCATATGGGACCCAGTACCCTATATAGAGTTGAGTTCCATATGGGACCCAGTACCCTATATAGAGTTGAGTTCCATATGGGACCCAGTACCCTATATAGAGTTGAGTTGCATATGGGACCCAGTACCCTATATAGAGTTGAGTTCCATACGGGACACAGTACCCTATATAGAGTTGAGTTCCATATGGGACCCAGTACCCTATATAGAGTTGAGTTCCATATGGGACCCAGTACCCTATATAGAGTTGAGTTGCATATGGGACCCAGTACCCTATATAGAGTTGAGTTCCATATGGGACCCAGTACCCTATATAGAGTTGAGTTCCATATGGGACCCAGTACCCTATATAGAGTTGAGTTCCATGTGGGACCCAGTACCCTATATAGAGTTGAGTTCCATATGGGACCCAGTACCCTATATAGAGTTGAGTTCCATATGGGACCCAGTACCCTATATAGAGTTGAGTTCCATATGGGACCCAGTACCCTATATAGCGTTGAGTTCCATATGGGACCCAGTACCCTATATAGAGTTGAGTTCCATGTGGGACCCAGTACCCTATATAGAGTTGAGTTCCATGTGGGACCCAGTACCCTATATAGAGTTGAGTTCCATGTGGGACCCAGTACCCTATATAGAGTTGAGTTCCATATGGGAC
Organism: Coregonus clupeaformis; assembly: GCF_020615455.1. Classification (NCBI taxonomy): domain Eukaryota; kingdom Metazoa; phylum Chordata; class Actinopteri; order Salmoniformes; family Salmonidae; genus Coregonus; species Coregonus clupeaformis. Next base: position 49,003,372 of record NC_059212.1, on the reverse strand, counting down.
CCAGTACCCTATATAGAGTTGAGTTCCATATGGGACCCAGTACCCTATATAGAGTTGAGTTCCATATGGGACCCAGTACCCTATATAGAGTTGAGTTCCATATGGGACCCAGTACCCTATATAGAGTTGAGTTCCATATGGGACCCAGTACCCTATATAGAGTTGAGTTCCATATGGGACCCAGTACCCTATATAGAGTTGAGAAAGGGAATAGGGTGCCATTTGGAACAAATTCCCTTAAGTCTCTCTCTCTCTCTCTCTCTCTCTCTCTCTCTCTCTCTCTCTCTCTCTCTCTCTCTCTCTCTCTCTCTCTCTCTCTCTCTCTCTCTCTCTCTCTCTCTCTCTCTCTCTCTCTCTCTCTCTGGTGAGATGGATGTCCCTAGCCCATTGACGTGTAGCGCGTGTGTGCACGCTTGCCTGCCTATGTGTGTGTTAGTTTGCCTGCTTCCGTGGGTGTGTGCGTGCGTGCATGTGCCTATGTGTGTGTTGGGTCTCAGGTGTCAGTGGCCATTTCCCGTCCAGAGGGCCCCAGCAGAAGGAGATTACCTCCATCTATCTATCTGCCTCCAGATTGTTCTTAACCTATTTCCACTGTCATTTCCTCCCTCTGGGTGTCATTAGTTCTGCATGTCTGCTTTGTTGTGTGTGTCGGTGACTGACCGGGAGGATCTGACCTCAGCGTCGGGCATCTGTTACAGCTTAAGACCTCCCTGACACAATGATTCTCCTCTGATACATAACCGCTGTCGTTGCTGTCGTCTTCTTCTAAATGGATATTCCCTGTCGATGTTTTAACTGTGAATATTTTCAGTTTCAATTATTGAAACATCCCTCTAGATCAGGGCTCTCCAACCCTGTTCATGGAGAGCTGAAGTCCTGTAGGTTTTAGGACTTAGGTTTTTGCTCCAACCCTTATCTAGCGCACCTGATTTTAATATTTTGACAGTTGACAAGATTAATCAGGGTAGTTACAACTGGAGTAGCTCTCCAGGAACAGGGTTGGAGTTTAAACCTACTGGAGTGTAACTCTCCAGGAACAGGGTTGGAGTTTAAACCTACTGGAGGGTAACTCTCCAGGAACAGGGTTGGAGTTTAAACCTACTGGAGGGTAACTCTCCAGGAACAGGGTTGGAGTTTAAACCTACTGGAGGGTAGCTCTCCAGGAACAGGGTTGGAGTTTAAACCTACTGGAGGGTAGCTCTCCAGGAACAGGGTTGGAGTTTAAACCTACTGGAGGGTAGCTCTCCAGGAACAGGGTTGGAGTTTAAACCTACTGGAGGGTAGCTCTCCAGGAACAGGGTTGGAGTTTAAACCTACTGGAGGGTAGCTCTCCAGGAACAGGGTTGGAGAGCCCTGCTATAGATTGTTGTGCACGATAAAATACGTCTTTGAGAATATAACCATACACTACATGTTGACACCAAAACATTTTCATAACATTAAGAACTACCATGCATGTATGCCACTTGATAAAAGATCATTCGTAATTGGCAAACAGAACCTTTCAGCCATTTTGGTTGTCACAGGCAATCGAGCTACTGAGCTACACTTATTCCAGTATTTATTAAAGGATAACAACGACTGAGGCTTTTACAAATCACACTAGATGTTGTCTCCCCCCTCAAACCCCCCCGTCCTCTGTAAAGTGGTATTGAACTCCTTCTGTTTCTTTTACTCTATGCTGTCAACCTCTGTTAGCTCAAACCTTGATGACTTGTTTCATGCTAATGGTGTGTGTGTGTGTGTGTGTGTGTGTGTGTGTGCATGCATGTTTGTCGGCGGAGACAATAATGGTTGAGAAGGAATTGTTTCTGACTTATTTCTCTCACACATTGTCACTGTGTTAACGGCTGACATTTTGATTAAACTGATAACTCGTCTGCTGCCCAAATCGCACCCTATTCCCCATATAGTGCACTGCATTTGACCAGGGCTCATAGGGTATAGGGTTCTATTTGGTACGCATTCCCTTCTCTTCCCTCAGGAACGACTGCCACCTAGCTACCTCTGGAGAAGAAGATTATAGAACGATCTGTTCATTTAGCTTTCCCTGTTGGATTACGCCTCTCAGGAAGCCTGCCAGCACATCGTCTACCATTCATTCATCCACACAGTGTTGTGAACAGATTGACACCATTCAGTCATCCACACAGTGTTGTGAACAGATCAACCTGCTGGCTTGAAAACAGCACACAAACAAACAAACAGCAGCTAACCTGCCTCCCTCCCCCTCTACCTCTGTCTCCGCCTCTGTCTCCGCCTCTGTCTCCGCCTCTACCTCCGTCTCTACCTCTGTCTCTACCTCTGTCTCTACCTCTGTCTCTGCCTCTGTCTCTGCCTCTGTCTCTACCTCTGTCTCCGTCTCTACCTCTGTCTCTACCTCTGTCTCTACCTCTGTCTCTACCTCTGTCTCTACCTCTGTCTCTACCTCTGTCTCTGCCTCTGTCTCTGCCTCTGTCTCTGCCTCTGTCTCTGTCTATACCCCTGCCTCCGTCTCTGCCTCTGTCTCTGCCTCTGTCTCTGCCTCTGTCTCTGCCTCTGTCTCTGCCTCTGTCTCTGCCTCTGTCTCTGTCTATACCCCTGCCTCCGTCTCTGCCTCTGTCTCTGCCTCCGTCTCTGCCTCCGTCTCTGCCTCCGTCTCTGCCTCTGTCTCCGTCTCTACCTCTGTCTCTACCTCTGTCTCCCCCTCTGTCTCTACCTCTGTCTCTGTCTCTACCTCTGTCTCTACCTCTGTCTCCCCCTCTGTCTCTACCTCTGTCTCTACCTCTGTCTCTACCTCTGTCTCTGCCTCTGTCTCTGCCTCTGTCTCTGCCTCTGTCTCTGCCTCTGTCTCTGCCTCTGTCTCTGTCTCTGTCTCTACCTCTGTCTCCGTCTCTACCTCTGTTCCCCCGCCCGTCTCTACCCCTACCTCTGTCTCTGCCTCTGTCTCTACCTCTGTCTCTGCCTCTGTCTCTGCCTCTGTCTCTGCCTCTGTCTCTGTCTCTACCTCTGTCTCTACCTCTGTCTCCATCTCTACCTCTGTCTCTACCTCTGTCTCTGCCTCTGTCTCCCCCTCTGTCTCTGCCTCTGTCTCTGCCTCTGTCTCTGCCTCTGTCTCTGTCTCTACCTCTGTCTCCGTCTCTACCTCTGTCTCTACCTCTGTCTCTACCTCTGTCTCTGCCTCTGTCTCTACCTCTGTCTCTGCCTCTGTCTCTGCCTCTGTCTCTGCCTCTGCCTCCGTCTCTGCCTCCGCCTCCGACTCCGCCTCCGACTCCGCCTCCGACTCCGCCTCCGACTCTGCCTCCGACTCTGCCTCCGACTCTGCCTCTGTCTCTGCCTCTGTCTCTCTCCCTGTCTCTCTCCCTGTCTCTGTCTCTGTCTGGCTATATTACCTATAATACTGATTGGAGATGTGGTCTAGGGCTGGCCATAGAATCTATAATACTGATGATCAATGGGGTCTAGGGGCAGTTGGGTCTACTGTACAATAGCAGAAACATCACCAGTGACCTCCTTCCTGACCCAATATGTCCCTTTCCATTGAAACGTCCTGTCCATATTCCTGTTTTCACTCCCCAGACCTGTTCCCTTGTAATGATCTCCATTCCCCTTCTTTTCCTCTTCTCCTCTCACCCTCTCCCACTATCATTCTCCCAACCTCTCTCCCATTCCTCCACTACCCATCTCTATGTTCCTCTTCTCCTCTCACCCTCTCCCACTATCATTCTCCCAACCTCTCTCCCATTCCTCCACTACCCATCTCTTTGTTCCTCTTCTGCTCTCACCCTCTCCAACTATCATTCTCCCAACCTCTCTCCCATTCCTCCACTACCCATCTCTATGTTCCTCTTCTCTTCTCACCCTCTCCCACTATCATTCTCCCAACCTCTCTCCCATTCCTCCACTACCCATCTCTATGTTCCTCTTCTCTTCTCACCCTCTCCCACTATCATTCTACCAACCTCTCTCCCATTCCTCCACTACCCATCTCTATGTTCCTCTTCTCTTCTCACCCTCTCCCACTATCATTCTCCCAACCTCTCTCCCATTCCTCCACTACCCATCTCTATGTTCCTCTAGCCCTCTCACCTTCTCCTTTCACCTTGTTCTCCTCTCCCCCTCTCCTCTTCTCCCCCAGACCTGTTCCAATGTAATGAGGACATTCCTCCTCTGGGAGGGTTAATGATGGGCCAGCAGACGGACCTCCCTCCTGCACCCACCCCACTTCCCTGCATTTATTCTGAAACCTCCCTACCCCCTCCCTGACTACGCCAGGCAATTTCAACACAGAGGCTGAATCCCAAATGACACCCCCGTAGGTCTCTGGTCAAAGGTAGTGCCCTATGTAGGGAATAGGGTTTCATTAGGGACGCAGTAGGAATCTCTTTTCTCTCTCTGTAGAGCCAGAGTCCATTCAGGCCCTTAATGAGGCAGGTAAATCTAATTCCAACAGGCAATGGGTTTGGAGATAGGGAGCAAATAGCCACTGAGGTCTGTTTCGGACTGGACTGGTCAGACGGAGACCAGTCTCTCCCGCCGGGGAAAAGTTCAGCTCTCCTGAAGCGAGACACAATAGAGGACACAGCTGTTATCTCTGCTGTTGGTCCTGTTTTTATAATTGAATTCCCACTCAGACACAATAGAGAGGAAGTAATGAAAAGCCTATCATTCCCTGTTCCTTTGTGTCGCACCTTGATGAGGTCATCGGCTCAAGGTGGCCAGTGATGGCCTTCAGCACTCAACCACAAGGGGCTGTGTGAAGAAAGAAAATGGCCGTCACCGGGGCAGAAGGCAACTTTTAGGGGATGAATCAGAATACACATTTCTTCCAATTTGAAGACACTGAGGACCTCACGCAAATCCTGTACAGGCAACAGCATAAGAAAGAACTGCTTTAGCAATACACAACAGAAGTCAAATAAACATTACTTTATTTGGCTCTACACTAAAAGAGGATTTCAGTTGAGTTGATGTACCGTATAGTCCTTCTGTCATAAATAAAACCATACCCAACTCGCAATCCTCAGACAAATCCACAACAATGTTATTTTACCATATTTTAGCAAGTCCGTAGAATGAATATGCACCCAATGTACTTTACATACATTAGAGCGAGATCGAGAGTGTCTGTTGAATACATTCATATACTAGGGCTGAGTCCCAAACAATGCTCTATTTCCTACATAGTGCACAACTTTTGACGAGGGCCCATAGAGCGCTGGTCAAAAGTTTGTTTGTACACTACATGACCAAAAGTATGTGGACACCTGCTCGTCGAACATCTCATTCCAAAATCATGGGCATTAATATGGGGTTGGTCCCCCCTTTGCCGCTATTACAGACTCCACTCTTCTGGGAAGGCTTTCCACTAGATGTTGGAACATTGCTGCGGGGACTTGCTTCCATTCAGCCACAAGAGCATTAGTGAGGTCGGGCACTGATGTTGGGCGATTAGGCCTGGCTCGCAGTCGGCGTTCCAATTCATCCCTAAGGTTTTCGATGGGGTTGAGGTCAGGGTTCTTCCACACCGATCTCGACAAACCATTTCTGTATGGACCTCGCTTTGTGCACGGGGGCAATTCTCATGCTGAAACAGGAAAGGGTCTTCCCCAAACTGATGCCACAAAGTTGGAAGCACAGAATTGTCTAGAATGTCATTGTATGCTGTAGCATTAAGATTTCCCTTCACTGGAACAAATGGGCCTAGCCCGAACCATGAAAAACAGCCCCATACCATTATTCCTCCGCCACCAAACTTTACAGTTGGCACTATGCATTCGGGCAGGTAGCGTTCTCCTGGCATCTGCCAAACCCAGATTCATCCGTCAGACTGCCAGATGGTGAAGCGTGATTCATCATTCCAGAGAATGCGTTTCCACTGCTCCAGAGTCCAATGGCGACGAGCTTTACACCACCCCAGCCGATGCTTGGCATTGCGAATGGTGATCTTAGGCTTGTGTGCGGCTGCTCGGCCATGGAAACCCATTTCATTAAGCTCCCGACGAACTGTTATTGAGCTGACGTTGCTTCCAGAGGCAGTTTGGAACTCGGTAGTGAGTGTTGAAACCGAGGGCAGACAATTTTTACACGCCACGCGCTTCAAATCTTGGTGGTCCCATTCTGTGAGCTTGCATGGCCTACCACTTCACAGCTGAGCCGTTGTTGCTCCTTGATGTTTCCACTTCACAACAACAGCACGTATACCTGTTAGCAACGGGTGTGGCTGAAATAGACTAATCAATTCATTTGAAGGGGTGTCCACATACTTTTGGTAATATAGTGTATGTTGCCCCAGAAGACTAAACAAACCCTTGATCACCAGAATAATGCCATACATCGATAGAATGAATGCTTCAATCTAGTTGACATTGGTCAAGTTCTCTGTCATCTCTGCTTCTTTCATGAAAGAAAGATGTTTAGGGACTGGGGATAAAATTCAGTACTCAGAAGAAGAAAAAAAAACGGGAAAGATTTTCAATGAAACATTTCCAAGTGACATCAGTTTGACCGCTTGTAAGGAAATAGAAAGGTGTGAAAACAACCCAACATGTTTCTGATAAGATTTCAGTTTTCCTTGGATGCATATTTTATGTTATTTAAATACTATCCGATTTTATGATGCTGATGAAGACCGCACCATTACAGACGGTCCCTAACTGCATTTGCATTCTCCCAAGATGCTGAAGGAAAGAAATCCTATTTCTCCACCAATCCTGTTCCCAAGTCAAACTTTGGCTTACATTTGGTGTATCATTTCACTGCAAGAAATTCTACAGGACCTAATGTTAAGGCTATGTGAAAGGTTATAGACCTACAGTCGTGGTCAAAGGTTTTGAGAATGACACAAATATTAATTTTAAAAAAGTCTGCTGCCTCAGTTTTGATGATGGCAATTTGCATATACTCCAGAATGTCATGAAGAGTGATCAGATGAATTGCAATTAATTGCAAAGTCCCTCTTTGCCATGAAAATGAACTTAATCCCCAAAAAACATTTCCACTGCATTTCAGCCCTGCCACAAAAGGACCAGCTGACATCATGTCAGTGATTCTCTCGTTAACACAGGTGAGAGTGTTGACGAGGACAAGCCTGGAGATCACTCTGTCATGCTGATTGAGTTTGATTAACAGACTGGAAGCTTTAAAAGGAGGGTGGTGCTTGAAATCATTGTTCTTCCTCTGTTAACCATGGTTACCTGCAAGGAAACACATGCCATCATCATTGCTTTGCACAAAAAGGGCTTCACAGGCAAGGATATTGCTGCTAGTAAGATTGCACCGAAATCAACCATTTATCGGATCATCAAGAACTTCAAGGAGAGAGGTTCAATTGTTGTGAAGAAGGCGTCAGGGCGCCCAAGAAAGTCTAGCAAGTGCCAGGACCGTCTCCTAAAGTTCATTCAGCTGCGGGATCGGGGCACCACCAGTGCAGAGCTTGCTTAGGAATGGCAGCAGGCAGGTGTGAGTGCATCTGCACGCACAGTGAGGCGAATACTTTTGGAGGATGGCCTGGTGTCAAGAAGGGCAGCGAGGAAGCCACTTCTCTCCAGGAAAAACATCAGGGACAGACTGATATTCTGCAAAAGGTACAGGGATTGGACTGCTGAGGACTGGGGTAAAGTCATTTTCTCTGATGAATCCCCTTTCCGATTGTTCGGGGCATCCGGAAAACACCTTGTCCGGAGAACACAAGGTGAGCGCTACCATCAGTCCTGTGTCATGCCAACAGTAAAGCATCCTGAGACCATTCATGTGTGGGGTTGCTTCTCAGCCAAGGGAGTGGGCTCACTCACTATTTTGCCTAAGAACACAGCCATGAATAAAGAATGGTACCAAAACATCCTCAGAGAGCAACTTCTCCCAACCATCCAATAACAGTTTGGTGACAAACAATGCCTTTTCCAGCATGATGGAGCACCTTGCCATAATGCAAAAGTGATAACTAAGTGGCTCGGGGAACAAAACATCGACATTTTGGGTCCATGGCCAGAAAACTCCCCAGACCTTAATCCCATTGAGAACTTGTGGTCAATCCTCAAGAGGCGGGTGGACAAACAAAACCCACAAATTCCAAGCATTGATTATGCAAGAATGGGCAGCCATCAGTCAGGATGTGGCCCAGAAGTTAATTGACAGCATGCCAGGGCGGATTGCAGAGGTCTTGAAAAAGAAGGGTCAACACTGCAAATATTGACTCTTTGCATAAACGTAATGTTATTATCAATAAAAGCCTTTGACACTTATGAAATACTTGTAATTATACTGCAGTATACAATAGTAATATCTGACAAAAATATCTCACAACACTGAAGCAGCGAACTTTGTGAAGACCAATACTTGTGTCATTCTCAAAACTTTTCACCACGACTGTACAGTCAGTGTCCAGATTTCAGTTTCCATTTGAAGTCGCCGTCTTGTGACTGTCGAATTTGCATACCGCCTCACAATCATCAAAACATAACTATCATCCTCTTTTACCACTTCACCAAATCTTTCCAAAACATTCATTTTTTGGCCCTCCCTTCTCTTTATAATGAGACAGGGGGAGAGAGGGGGATAGAGAGAGAGGAGGGGAGAGAGGGGGGAGAGAGAGAACGAGATAGAGAGAGAGGGAGGAGATAGAGAGGGGGGAGAGAGAGAGAGGGGGGAGAGAGTGAGTAAGGGGGAGAGAGAGAATGAGACAGAGAGAGAGGGTGTTGAGAGAGAGAGAGAAGGGGGGAGAGAGAGAGGGGGGAGAGAGAGCGAGGGGGGGAGAGAGTGAGAGGGGGGAGAGAGAACGAGACAGAGATACAGGGGAGAGAGAGGGGGGAGAGAGAGAGAGCGAGAGAGAGAGAGAGAGCAGGGGAGAGAGAGAGATGGGAGAGAGAGGGGGAGAGATCGAGAACGAGACAGAGAGAGGGGGGAGAGAGAGAGAGTGAGAGAGAGAGCGAGAGGGGAGAGAAAGAGGGGGGGAGAGAGAGAGGGGAGAGAGAGCGAGAGGGGAGAGAAAGAGGGGGAGAGAGAGAGAGGGGAGAGAGAGAGAACGAGACAGAGAGAGAGGGGGGAGTGAGAGAACGAGACAGAGAGAGAGGGGGAGTGAGAGAGAGAGGGAGGGCGAGAGAGAGAACAAGACAGAGAGAGAGGGGGGAGTGAGAGAGAGAGAGGGGGAGAGAGAGAGAGAGAGACAGAGATATGGGGGAGATAGAGAGAGGGGGAGAGAGAGAACGAGACAGAGAGAGAGGGGGGGATAGAGAGAGAGGGGGGAGAGAGAATGAGACAGAGAGAGGGGGATAGAGAGAGAGGGGGGAGAGAGAATGAGACAGAGAGAGGGGGGATAGAGAGAGGGGGGGAGATAGAGAGGGGGAGATAGAGAGAGAGGGGGAGGGGGAGGAGAGAGAGGGGGAGAGAGGGGGGAGAGAGAACGAGACAAAGAGAGAGAGAGAGAGAAGGGGGAGAGAGAGAGAGAGAGAGGGGGGAGAGAGAATGAGACAGAGATGGGGGAGAGAGGGGGGAAAGAGAGAGGGGGGGAGAGAGAACGAGACAGAGATATGGGGGAGATAGAGAGGGGGGAGATAGAGAGAGGGGGAGAGAGAACGAGACAGAGATATGGGGGAGATAGAGAGGGGGGAGATAGAGAGAGGGGGAGAGAGAGAACGAGACAGAGAGAGAAAGGGGGAGATAGAGAGGGGGGAGATAGAGAGAGGGGGAAAGAGAACGAGACAGAGAGAGAAAGGGGGAGATAGAGAGGGGGGAGATAGAGAGAGGGGGAAAGAGAACGAGACAGAGATATGGGGGAGATAGAGAGGGGGGAGATAGAGAGAGGGGGAGAGAGAACGAGACAGAGATATGGGGGAGATAGAGAGGGGGGAGATAGAGAGAGGGGGAGAGAGAGAACGAGACAGAGAGAGAAAGGGGGATAGAGAGAGAGGGGGGAGATAGAGAGAGAGGGGGAGGAGAGAGAGGGGGAGCATGTGTTACTCCCTGGAGAGTTGAGGAGGAGGAGGAAGCAGACTTTTCCTTTAACCCATCCTCTCACCCTCTCACCCTCTCATCCTTCCATCCTGTAGTTAATAAGGACTGAGCAACAACAACATCTGTAAGCTGCACGAGAGGAGAGGAGACAACAGGAAGGAAGCTATTGTTCCAGATATGGCTGGTCTCTGTTACTCCAGATCAAAATCAATTGAACATGTCAGTGAAAATCAGCAGGCAGAATACTGTGGTCTGTTCAGTTTGGATTATACTATTAGCAGTTGCCCTACAGGGACAGATAAAGTTGTCTGAATTTAATAGACTTGACTGTGTCAGAGGCCTGGAGTTATTGGGTTACATAAATAGCATGAAGCTACTGTATGATTGAAATGAAAGAAAGAAAGAAAGAGAGCAAGAAAGAAAGAGAGCAAGAAAGAAAGAGAGCAAGAAAGAGAGCAAGAAAGAAAGAAAGAGAGCAAGAAAGAGAGCAAGAGAGCAAGAAAGAGAGCAAGAGAGCAAGAGAGCAAGAGAGCAAGAGAGCAAGAGAGCAAGAGAGCAAGAGAGCAAGAAGAAAGAAAGAAAGAAAGAAAGAAAGAAAGAAAGAAAGAAAGAAAGAAAGAAAGAAAGAAAGAAAGAAAGAAAGAAAGAAAGAAAGAAAGAAAGAAAGAAAGAAAGAAAGAAAATAAAATCCACTGTTTCTTTAAAGCTGGACTGTTTCTGGACTCTGGTCACTGTCTGAGTTACTATAGGAGAGAATGAGGCTTGATTGAATGACAAATGGCACAGTGGCTCTAGGTGTTGTTACCTAAAGCTGATGCTGATGCTGATGCTGATGCTGATGCTGATGCTGATGCTGATGCTGATGCTGATGCTGATGCTGATGCTGATGCTGATGCTGAATCCTGACTCTGCTTGACAAACAGCTTGGTCACTAGCTTTACAAGGATCATATCACGACAAATGAAACGTTTTTTCTCTCATTCCCCCCTCTCTTCGTCATGAATAGTGCACTGCAATCCCCATTGTATCATGCACGCTTTGAAATGTTTATTCAGCTCACCATTCTAATTTCTCTCTCTCTCTTTCCATCTCCCTCCGTCCATGAGACTCCTTCTTCCCAACGCTCCTCTTCTTCCTTAACCAAACCCTCTCCTGAGGGAAATACGACGTCCTGCTGTTGCTGGGAAACGGAAGAAGAGGACTGAGAGTGTTTTTAGATATTTTTGTCAGATGTTACTGTGGTATACTGAAGTATAATTACAAGCATTCCATAAGTGTCAAAGGCTTTTATTGACAATTACATAAATTCATGCAAAGAGTCAATATTTGCAGTGTTGACCCTTCTTTTTCAAGATCTCTGCAATCCGCCCTGGCATGCTGTCAGTTAACTTCTGGGCCACATCCTGACTGATGGCAGCCCATTCTTGCATAATCAATGCTTGGAGTTTGTCAGAATTTGTGGGGTTTCGTTTGTCCACCCGCCTCTTGAGGATTGACCACAAGTTCTCAATGGGATTAAGGTCTGGGGAGTTTCCTGGCCATGGACCCAAAATGTCGATGTTTTGTTCCCCGAGCCACTTAGTTATCACTTTTGCATTATGGCAAGGTTCTCCATCATGCTGGAAAAGGCATTGTTTGTCACCAAACTGTTCTTGGATGGTTGGGAGAAGTTGCTCTCGGAGGATGTGTTGGTACCATTCTTTATTCATGGCTGTGTTCTTAGGCAAAATTGTGAGTGACCCCACTCCCTTGGCTGAGAAGCAACCCCACACATGAATGGTCTCAGGATGCTTTACTGTTGGCATGACACAGGACTGATGGTAGCGCTCACCTTGTCTTATCCGGACAAGCTTTTTTCCGGATGCCCCAAACAATTGGAAAGGGGATTCATCAGAGAAAATGACTTTACCCCAGTCCTCAGCAGTCCAATCCCTGTACCTTTTGCAGAATATCAGTCTGTCCCTGATGTTTTTCCTGGAGAGAAGTGGCGTCCTCGCTGCCCTTCTTGACACCAGGCCATCCTCCAAAAGTCTTCGCCTCACTGTGCGTGCAGATGCACTCACACCTGCCTGCTGCCATTCCTGAGCAAGCTCTGCACTGGTGATGCCCTGATCCCGCAGCTGAATCAACTTTAGGAGACGGTCCTGGCGCTTGCTGGACTTTCTTGGGTGCCCTGAAGCCTTCTTCACAACTATTGAACCGCTCTCCTTGAATTTCTTGATGATCCGATAAATGGTTGATTTCGGTGGAATCTTACTAGCAGCAATATCCATGCCTGTGAAGCTCTTTTTGTGCAAAGCAATGATGACGGCATGTGTTTCCTTGCAGGTATCACTCAATCAGCATGACAGAGTGATCTCCAGCCTTGTCCTCGTCAACACTCTCACCTGTGTTAACGAGAGAATCACTGACATGATGTCAGCTGGTCCTTTTGTGGCAGGGCTGAAATGCAGTGGAAATGTTTTTTTGGGTTTAAGTTCATTTTCATGGTAAAAAGGGACTTTGCAATTAATTGCAATTCATCTGATCATTCTTCATAACATTCCGGAGTATATGCAAATTGCCATCGTAAAAACTGAGGCAGCAGACTTTGTGAAAATGTATATTTGTGTCATTCTCAAAACATTTGACCACGACTGTATACAGAGTGACAACCACCAAATACCCAGCGTTTTGGTAAAGCTAAACTCTACACAGACAACCCAGCATCTTAGAACAGGTCTTACAACTGTCTGTAACTTCACCTCTCCTATAGACACCGTTTGTCTCTTAATTTCACTCATATTTAAGATCAACTCTAGATATGGCATATAGAAGCAAACCGGATGGACATCATGAAAATGATCGGAGAGGTTGAGAGTAGAAGTAGTTCAGGAGAAAAAACAAACAAAATATAATTATTGTAAAATTGACTGTGTCCATAAAAATGTAGATAGTAAGTATAAGCTGGAGGCCTAAGCATTGTTGTTCACTAGTTTACTCCAAGTAGGGAAAGGGTGGTGGGGTTGGAAAGTAATAAAGGGGAATATATTTGTTTTAAAGGATATGTATGTGTATGTATGTATGTATGTATGTATGTATGTATGTATGTATATATATATATATATATATATATATATATATATATATATATATATATATATATATATATATATATATTTTTAAAAAAATAAAAAAGATAAAAAAATAAAAGATGACCTGCAGAGGTCATTATGTCACATTAAGGAACAAAACGTGTTCTATTAAAGTTGCAAAGCACTTTATTTTCTTTTTTTAAATGATCAAATCAATGAATAAAATATTTTTTACAAAGTTGCAAAGCTCTGACGACGATCACGTTTTCATCTGACCCCATTGCCACACTGTCTTGGTTCCATAAAGTGTATTTTGGTCTTTAATGATAATGACGCATCACAGCACATGGGCAGTCACGTTAGAAGTATGATTGAGCCTCACAATATGCAGTACTGTGTACATGATGATTTCCCTTTTACTTATCTATGAGATGTGAGATTCAAGATGTGATGGTCTCCTCCGTTAGATTGTTTTAACAGCTTCAACCACACAGCCATACATAACAGACAGACAGGCAGAGAAAGTCTTCAATTGGATCTCAGGCAGGCTAAATCATCCACAGTTTCTAATCAGAGAGTCTTCAATTGGTGTTCCAATCCAGGCAGCCTCAGCCTGAGCCTCAACCAGACCCAGCCAAGCACAGACACACACACACACACACACACACACACACAACCCCTTAATTTGAATAGAAAATGCCCAGGTTTGGCAGAATGCCATTGGATCTAGCCAGAGGAGCAGAGCGGCCAACGTATTGTCAACCCATTGTACCATTACCGTTCTGTCCCCCTTAGCCAAATATTTCCTGTCTGTCTTTAAAAGGCTGCTGGGCAGATGTAGGTCAGACGTTTAACACTTTAACTCCTATGTGAAAGAATCAGAGTGAAATTGAACATATAATTGTTAAACACCAACAGATCTAACCTAGTCCCAGATGTCCTCCTGATCGGGGGGGGGGACTACTTCTTCCTCATTAGAGTGAAGCAGCACTGAAGACCAAGGTCAAATCACTATGGAGTGAGCACTATGGAGTGAGCAGTATGGAGTGAGCACTATGGAGTGAGCACTGTGGAGTGAGCACTATGGAATGAGCACTATGGAGTGAGCAGTATGGAATGAGCACTATGGAGTGAGCACTGTGGAGTGAGCACTATGGAGTGAGCACTATGGAATGAGCACTATGGAGTGAGCACTGTGGAATGAGCACTATGGAGTGAGCACTGTGGAGTGAGCACTATGGAGTGAGCACTGTGGAATGAGCAGTCATTTGTATGAAGAGTTTGTGTGTGTCCCAAATTGCACCTTCTACCCTACATACTGCATTATAGAGGGGATAGGGTGGGAGGCAGACTATAATATAAATTACGTGGGTGTTTGTTTTGTCCTATTTGTAAATGTGTTTTTGCATATCTCAACTCCCCCTGAGACCCCCTCAGAGTGCAGTCACAGCCAGGGTCTGCTATTATCAACAGTGATCCTGGAGCAATTACGGTTAAGCGCCTTGCTCAAGGGCACATCAACAGATTCAACAGACTCTGGGATTCAAACTAGCGACCTTTCGGTTACTGGCCCAACGCTATAACTGCTAGTCTACCTTGCCGCCCCATTGGGTGTTCCACTTCGGGTTTATGGAGTCTGGCGGCTTCTCCAACGGACAGAGACAGAGAGCTGGCAATTATTTTCAGTCAGTGTGATTCGGCTGCAGCACAAACTACTCTGCTCTTAAGATACATCTAGGAATGACTGAAGCATTTACATCTGCAGGATGAAGAGCTATATAGACACATCCACCTGCTCTGCTCTGCTCTGCAAATCAATCACACACACACACACACACACACACACATATCCTCCTGCCCTGGCTTTGATCTGAAAATTGAATGGTCTGGAAAGAATTTCAGGAGAAAGACTGGGCATCATAATACAACATCCTATTCCTATGCTGTATAGTTCCATCCATTACATTAACTGTGGAATATGAGCTCAGATGTCTATGTTGGTGCATCACTATTGTTGGTTGGTGGGTCGTAATGAAAACGCAGGTATCTCTTTATTCCATTGTACACACACACACACACTTCATGGTAGATATGAAGGTGTTATGGTTACACTTACAGGCAGAATGTGTGTTGTGTCGCCTGGTGGTTTGCTGAAGTTACATAACTCTCGATCCCCTTACGTCATCCAGACAGCCAGAGTACAATTACCCAGCTAGAGTTAGAGACTGTAACATGTACCATTACCCAGCTAGAGTTAGAGACTGTAACATGTACCATTACCCAGCTAGAGTTAGAGACTGTAACATGCACCATTACCTAGCTAGAGTTAGAGGCTGTAACATGTACCATTACCCAGCTAGAGTTAGAGAATGTAACATGTACCATTACCCAGCTAGAGTTAGAGGCTGTAACATGTACCATTACCCAGCTAGAGTTAGAGAATGTAACATGTACCATTACCCAGCTAGAGTTAGAGGCTGTAACATGTACCATTACCCAGCTAGAGTTAGAGACTGTAACATGTACCATTACCTAGCTAGAGTTAGAGGCTGTAACATGTACCATTACCCAGCTAGAGTTAGAGACTGTAACATGTACCATTACCCAGCTAGAGTTAGAGACTGTAACATGTACCATTACCCAGCTAGAGTTAGAGACTGTAACATGTACCATTACCCAGCTAGAGTTAGAGACAGTAATATGTACCATTACCCAGCTAGAGTTAGAGGCTGTAACATGTACCATTACCCAGCTAGAGTTAGAGACTGTAACATGTACCATTACCCAGCTAGAGTTAGAGAATGTAACATGTACCATTACCCAGCTAGAGTTAGAGAATGTAACATGTACCATTACCCAGCTAGAGTTAGAGACTGTAACATGTACCATTACCCAGCTAGAGTTAGAGAATGTAACATGTACCATTACCCAGCTAGAGTTAGAGACTGTAATATGTACCATTACCCAGCTAGAGTTAGATAATATAACATGTACCATTACCCAGCTAGAGTTAGAGACTGTAACATGTACCATTACCCAGCTAGAGTTAGAGAATGTAACATGTACCATTACCAGCTAGAGTTAGAGAATGTAACATGTACCATTACCCAGCTAGAGTTAGAGAATGTAACATGTACCATTACCCAGCTAGAGTTAGAGACTGTAATATGTACCATTACCCAGCTAGAGTTAGATAATATAACATGTACCATTACCCAGCTAGAGTTAGAGACTGTAACATGTACCATTACCCAGCTAGAGTTAGAGACTGTAACATGTACCATTACCCAGCTAGAGTTAGAGAATGTAACATGTACCATTACCCAGATAGAGTTAGAGAATGTAACATGTACCATTACCCAGCTAGAGTTAGAGACTGTAATATGTACCATTACCCAGCTAGAGTTAGAGACTGTAACATGTACCATTACCCAGCTAGAGTTAGAGACTGTAACATGCACCATTACCCAGCTAGAGTTAGAGGCTGTAACATGTACCATTACCCAGCTAGAGTTAGAGACTGTAACATGTACCATTACCCAGCTAGAGTTAGAGACTGTAACATGTACCATTACCCAGCTAGAGTTAGAGGCTGTAACATGTACCATTACCCAGCTAGAGTTAGAGACAGTAATATGTACCATTACCCAGCTAGGAGTTAGAGGCTGTAACATGTACCATTACCCAGCTAGAGTTAGAGAATGTAACATGTACCATTACCCAGCTAGAGTTAGAGGCTGTAACATGTACCATTACCCAGCTAGAGTTAGAGACTGTAACATGTACCATTACCTAGCTAGAGTTAGAGGCTGTAACATGTACCATTACCCAGCTAGAGTTAGAGACTGTAACATGTACCATTACCCAGCTAGAGTTAGAGACTGTAACATGTACCATTACCCAGCTAGAGTTAGAGACTGTAACATGTACCATTACCCAGCTAGAGTTAGAGACTGTAACATGTACCATTACCCAGCTAGAGTTAGAGACTGTAACATGTACCATTACCCAGCTAGAGTTAGAGGCTGTACCATGTACCATTACCCAGCTAGAGTTAGAGACTGTAATATGTACCATTACCCAGCTAGAGTTAGAGACTGTAACATGTACCATTACCCAGCTAGAGTTAGAGAATGTAACATGTACCATTACCCAGCTAGAGTTAGAGACTGTAACATGTACCATTACCCAGCTAGAGTTAGAGGCTGTAACATGTACCATTACCCAGCTAGAGTTAGAGACTGTAACATGTACCATTACCCAGCTAGAGTTAGAGAATGTAACATGTACCATTACCCAGCTAGAGTTAGAGACTGTAACATGTACCATTACCCAGCTAGAGTTAGAGACTGTAACATGTACCATTACCCAGCTAGAGTTAGAGACTGTAATATGTACCATTACCCAGCTAGAGTTAGAGACTGTAACATGTACCATTACCCAGCTAGAGTTAGAGACTGTAATATGTACCATTACCCAGCTAGAGTTAGAGAATGTAACATGTACCATTACCCAGCTAGAGTTAGAGACTGTAATATGTACCATTACCCAGCTAGAGTTAGAGAATGTAACATGTACCATTACCCAGCTAGAGTTAGAGACTGTAACATGTACCATTACCCAGCTAGAGTTAGAGGCTGTAACATGTACCATTACCCAGCTAGAGTTAGAGACTGTAACATGTACCATTACCCAGCTAGAGTTAGAGGCTGTAACATGTACCATGCCTTTAGAAAGTATTCATACCCCTTGACTTATTCCACATTTTGTTGAAATGGATTAAATATATGTTTTTCTCTCACCTATCTACACACAATACCCCATAATGAAAAAGTGAAAATGTGTTTTTAGAAATGTTAGCAATAATTCACTGTCTTCTTGGTAAGCAATTCCAGTGTAGATTTGGCCTTGTGTTTTAGGTTATTGTCCTGCTGAAAGGTGAATTCATCTCCCAGTGTCTGGTGGAAAGCAGACTGAACCAGATTTTCCTCTATGATTATGCCTGTGCTTAGCTCAATTCTGTTTCTTTTTTTATCCTGAAAAACTCCCCAGTCCTTAACGATTACAAGCACACCCAGAACATGATGCAGCCACCACTATGCTTGAAAATATGTAGAGTGGTACTCAGTAATGTGTTGTATTGCATTTACCCCAAACATAACACTTTGTATTCAGGACAATAAGTTAAATGCTTTGCCACATTTTTACTCCTGAACTTATTTAGCCTTGTCATAACAAAGGGGTTGAATACTTTTTGACTCAAGACATTTCACCTTTTCATTTTTCATTCATTTGTAAAGATTTCGAAAAACATAATTCCACTTTGACATTAATTTAATCCATTTTAAATTCAGGCTGTAACACAACAAAGTGTGGAAAAAGTAAAGGGGTGTGAATACTTTCTGAAGGCACTGTACATCTGTTGTTTCCTTCCTCCATCCAATGACCACCGCTAAGATTCAACTAGACCACTAACAAAGCTAATTAACATCGGGAGTCTGTGTATTGGATTAGACTCTCTGAGTTGTGCATCGTTCCGGTGGATGGCGACGGAAAATATCCCTACCCCAATATAGCTGGCTTCACCCCAAAAAAAGTTTCCTGTCAACAAAGGCGTTTGTATAATCTCTAGGAACTCTACTTATCAGTGTCCCTCGCTATTAAATAAAAGTCTGAATCCAACTTTGTCCGAATCGCACCATTTTCCCGCTAAATTAGACAGTGGGCTGTCTTTAAACCACACACGAGACTTCCTACCACAGTCTTCCCCCACAGGAATATGGAGCGGTTCGGACAAAAGTTGGATTCAGATGTTTATTTGATAGCGAGGGACACATTGCATATAGAGTAACTGGGAGAGTGTTTCTGGGCGCCATAAAAAATATATATATATTTAAGGCAAATCTAATCTCCTCTAATCTCACTCTGAGCTGAATAGAGATGGAGAACAATGATGGGAGATATTCTTATTCTCATGCAGGGCCTGAGACGGTCTCTTGCTGTGTGTCACAATATTCCCTATGAAGTGCACTAAAGCCCATTGGTAACTCTGGTCAAAAGTAGCGCACTACATAGGGAATAGGGTGCATTTGGGTTGCTGATCCTCTCTGCTCTCTCGCTGCCTGGCTGCTTCTCTTTGCCTGGCTGCCTGGAAGGCTGTCTGCTTGTAGGGAATGAAGGGAGGATATTACATTTCAATTTGAGAGAGAAGATAACAACGGTACAATTGGTGATTTATTTATTTAGGACATATTATTCAGTCAACCATCCTTCCTGCAGCCTTTGTGAACACACACACACACACATACAGACAGGCACACACATGTACGCACAAACGCACACACACAGACTTAATTATACCCCACAGACTTATAGAAAATGTATCAGACACCCTCTGAACAGTAAAATGTGTTAGACATGATTACAGTTTTTCTCGATTGCTAAGACACATTTCTTGAAAGCTGCTCTCCTTTTCTCTTAACTGTGAACACAAAACCCAATTTTCAAGCTACATTCACAAAACCTCAGACTCTTCTTGCAAAACCAAACTTTCACCTCAAAACAGTTCAATCTGTGCTCAAAACTAAACTATGTTGTCAAATCGTGCCCCGAGTCAATCAAAATAAAAAACACTACTGAACAGTCACTAAACACTACGTAGAAAAATAGAAAACACAATGCTCAGGACATGAAGCTGGAGAAATAAATGTTTATTGTTCACTGTAGGCTAAATGCATGTTGCAAAACAAAAAAAAACTGTGCATTTAGCACTTGTACAAAAAGACAAAACAGAAATCTTGTGCATTTACATGTAGCACTTGTAAAAACAAACAGAAATCTTATGCGTTTGCCACTTGTGTACAGTAAGCCCATGTAAAAATAAAGTACAAAAATATACAAATAAGTGCATTACTCAGCCACAGCATCATGTCTCCGTACTGGGTCAGGCCACAGGACTTCATCCACATCACAGGCCACATTTTGTCTGGCCAGGCAACGGGGAAAAAACCCTGGCATGCCGTATCCAGGCTTGGCATGCCTCCACACCTATGTCACCACAGGCAAGTCCCATGGCTTGCAGGAGATTTACCCTGGTGTAAGGTTGGCGTTCATATACCTTCCACCGCCATGAGGAGAATAATTCCTCAATGGGGTTTAGGAAAGGGAGTACGGTGGAAGGCAAAGATTGATAAAACCTTGGTTCATATTGTACCACTCTCTAACCTGGAGGGCTCTGTGAAAACTCACATTGTCCCAAACAACAACATAGATGGGATGCTCATCCTGCTGCCCCTAACAAAGCATCTCGCATGTGATTGGGGGAAAATGAGGAGCTGGTGAGTGTTGTAGGGCCCCAGGTTGGCATGATGGTGGACAACCCCATGATTGCTGATGGCAGCACATAATGTGACATTGCCACCACGCTGCCCAGGAACACCAACAATGGCCCGATGGCCAATCACATTACGGCCTCTCCTTCACCTTTTAGTGAGATTAAACCCAGCTTCATCCATGTAGATGTATTGATGGGGTCTTTCCATTGCATCCAGTTGAAAAACCCTCTGTAGAAATAGATATAGTTTTGTAAGTGATACGGAAAAAAGTGATTTAGGCCACTACAGTAAATCACTACTTAGAGTAATCAACATTGAATGTGTCTGGATATATGCCAACCTGTACATACTGGAATCTTTGCTCTTTGACTCTGTCTGAGTTGCGATCAAAGGGCACTCTGTATAGCTGTTTCATGCGCAGTCTGTTGCGTTTGAGGACACGATCAACAGTAGAGAGGCTGACACTGTTGATACCCTCAAAATGTAAATGGTCCTCAATGATCTTCTGCTGAATTTCGCTCAGTTTAATGGCATTGTTCTCACGGACCATATCAACAATTAGGGTCTCTTGGTGTGGGAGAACATACCTGTCCTCCC
Source organism: Coregonus clupeaformis (assembly GCF_020615455.1). NCBI lineage: Eukaryota > Metazoa > Chordata > Actinopteri > Salmoniformes > Salmonidae > Coregonus > Coregonus clupeaformis. The sequence goes on along the minus strand of NC_059212.1, from coordinate 48,982,437 downwards.
CACCCCCATGTGGCAGTCTTTCAATTCTACAAAAGAGAACATGGAGTTACAAAAAAATATACATGGAATACTAGGCCTACAAACAGTTAGACCAACCCTCCATTACAATACTACAGTACATTGGTACAGTGATGTACTGAAACATATATTCACTTACAGTATACTGTGGTACAGTATATAGTATGTCATACAGTAATTGCTGTCAACATTTACATACTGTACTATAATGTCAAAAAAAAGGTAATTACCTGTTCTCTTCTCTAAATCTTCGGATTATGGTGGACACAGTGAATCTACTGATGTTTGGTTGTACCCTTTGTCCAGCCTCCCTCATGTTCATACCATGGACAAGAACATGGTCAATCACAGTAGCTCTGATTTCATCAGATATTACTGTTCTTTGTCTTCCGCTGACCACCTCGACCACCTCGGCCTCCTCTCACACGAACTCTTCCTCTCAGAATTCTATCCATTGTAGGGCCTCACAAACCAGTGCTCTCTGAACTGGCTTACTGTATATGTTCCCTCACATCATTAGCCACAAGTGTGATCAATTTTGAGTTGTTGTGTTCAAGTGGTGATACCTGTGCTCTAATTGTGTTTGACTTTTGTCACCTGTGCTCACCATTATGCAGCACGGGTGCATCACAATGAAAATGTGTCGGCAAGTTGTGTCTAAACAGGTGAAAAGTGCTTATGGTTTTGCCAAAAGAGTGATTGATTCAATCAGTGGGTTCAGGCAACTGAGCATTTGGTTCAGACAATAGGGTTTAGTGTTTTAGCAATTGAGAAAAACTGTAATAAATACGTTTGTGTTTAAAGGTTGAGATCAAAACCACTGCAGCCAATTTCTCTCTCTCTCTCTTTCTCTCTCCATCTCTCGCTCCCTCCCTCCCTCTCTGTGTTCTCTCTCTTTAATTTATTATCTTTATCTCTCTCCCTATATCTCTCTTCCTGTCTCTATTCCCCATCAGTCCAGGATCAGACTAGCACAACAGAGAGAGAGAGTAGAGAGAGTAGAGAGAGGGAGAGAGAGAGTAGAGAGTAAAGAGAGAGTAGAGAGAGAGAGAGTAGAGAGAGTAGAGAGAGTAGATAGGGAGACAGAGACAGAGAGAGAGAGAGAGAGAGAGAGAGACACATACACAGAGACAGAGACAGAGAGAGAGAGAGAGAGAGTTAGTGGTGATTCACTAAAACAATACAGAAATACACTATGGAAAAATAAGGAACAGCACGTCAGAAATCAGCTCAATGTAATTGAAGAATTCATAGACTCTTACCACTTCTGGGAAAATTGGAAAACACTAAACAAACAACACAAAGCATTATCTATTCAAAACTGAGATGTATGGGTAAACCACTTCTCCAATCTTTTTGGCCCTATAACAAAGAACAAACAGAAAAAACATATACAGTACCAGTCAAAAGTTTGGATTCCATCAACACCACAGGCCTTTTTGGGTTGGAGGGTCTGTATTTTGTCCTTTAGTTCATTCAATGTAATTAAAGAATCCAGTGGGTTCTGGTAGTCTTTAATAGTTGATTCTACGATTTGTATTTGATCATGTACACTACCAATCAACATTTTGGACACACCTACTCATTCCAGGGTTTTTCTTTATTTTTACAATTTTCTACATTGTAGAATAATAGTGAAGAAATCAAAACTATGAAATAACACATATGGAATCATGTAGTAAACAAAAAAGTGTTAAACAAATCAAAATATATTTTATATTTTAGATTCTTCAACGTAGCCACAGCTTGCCTTGATGACAGCTTTGCAAACTCTTGGCATTCTCTCAACCAGCTTCACCTGAAATGCTTTTCCAACAGTCTTGAAGGAGTTCCCACATATGCTTAGCCCTTGTAGGCTGCTTTTCCTTCACTCTGCCATCCAAACCATATCAATCCTTCTTGGTAAAATAGCCCTTACACAGCCTGGAGTTGTGTTGGGTCATTGTCCCGTTGAAAAACAAATGATAGTCCCACTAAGCCCAAACCAGATGGGATGGCGTATCGCTGCAGAATGCTGTGGTAGCCATGCTGGTTAAGTGTGCCTTGAATTCTAAATAAATCACAGTGTCACCAGCAAAGCACCCCGACACCATAACACCTCCTCCTCCATGCTTTACGGTGGGAACTACACATGCGGAGATCATCCGTTCACCCACACCACGACTCACAAAGACACGGCGGTTGGAACCAAAAACCCAATTTGGACTCCAGACCAAAGCACACATTTCCACTGGTCTAATGTCCATTGCTCGTGTTTCTTGGCCCAAGCAAGTCTCTTCTTATTATTGGTGTCCGTTAGTAGTGGTTTCTTTGCAGCAATTCGACCATGAAGGCCTGATTCACACTGTCCCCTCTGAACAGTTGATGTTGAGATGTGTCTGTGACTTGAACTCCGTGAAGCATTTATTTGGGCTATAATTTCTGAGGCTGGTAACTCTAATGAACGTATCCTCTGTAGCAGAGGTAACTCTGGGTCTTCCATTCCTGTGGTGGTCCTCATGAGAGCCAGTTTCATCATAGCGCTTGATGGTTTTTGCGACTGCACTTGAAGAAACGTTCAAAGTTCTTGAAATGTTCCGTATTGACTGACCTTCATGTCTTAAAGTAATGATGGACTGTCGTTTCTCGTTGCTTATTTGAGCTGTTCTTTTTATTTTTTATTTTTTTTCCGGGGGAATGGATCAGCTTAATATTGCAGATAGATTGTATCTATCAATGTAATTGTCTGCATCACTTCCAATCCCCTATGTTGTTTTTTTTATATATATATATACTCCCCTTTATTACTTTTCAACCCCACCATCCTTTCCCTACTTGGAGTAAATTAGTGAACAACAATGCCCAGGCCTCTACTTCCGGTCTATACTTACTATCTACACCTTATGGACAGAGTTAATTTTACAATAATTCTATTATATATATATATATATATATTAATTTTTATTGCTCCTGAACTTCTTCTACTCTCAACTTCTCCGATCATTTTCATGATGTCCATCCGGTTTGCTTCTATATGCCATATCTTTCTAACTGTGGTCTTTCCCAAAAGCTCCCAACATACAACCTATATACTTATTATGGACACAGTATGCTTACATTATTAGCTATCTTTGTTATTATTTGTTGTTATTTGTTATTAGTCCCATCCTTCAACTCTATTCAATACCTCCCATCTATCTCTTAACACCATCCATATAGGATTTCTATTTGCCATATATATTTCAACCGTACTGTGATGTTTTACAAAAGTTCTGAACCTTTCTATTCTCATTGCTTCTACAGATTGTGAATTAAAAATAAACATTTTTGCTAAAAGTATTATTATATTATTGATTGATTGACTATGACTTTTCAGATCACCCAGTAATACCATCTGCAAGGTTAGTTCCAGGTAAATATTGCAATCCTTTAGCCATTCCTGGACCTGTGTCCAAAAACAAGCTACAAATGGACAGAACCAAAACAAATGATCTAATGATTCTGTCTCTTCACAGCAAAATCTGCAGAGCTGGGAAGATTATATCCCCCATATAAATAACATTCTATTGGTAGCAAGAATTTTATATAATAATTTAAATTGAAAGATTCAAATTTTTGAATCCGGTGTCGTTTTGCGTGTCAGTTCATAAACACTATGCCATGGGATCGGTACGTCAAAGATCTCTTCCCAACTATTTTGTAATCTATATATACAGTGGGGAAAAAAAGTATTTAGTCAGCCACCAATTGTGCAAGTTCTCCCACTTAAAAAGATGAGAGAGGCCTGTAATTTTCATCATAGGTACACGTCAACTATGACAGACAAATTGAGAAAAAAAAATCCAGAAAATCACATTGTAGGATTTTTATGAATTTATTTGCAAATTATGGTGGAAAATAAGTATTTGGTCACCTACAAACAAGCAAGATTTCTGGCTCTCACAGACCTGTAACTTCTTCTTTAAGAGGCTCCTCTGTCCTCCACTCGTTACCTGTATTAATGGCACCTGTTTGAACTTGTTATCAGTATAAAAGACAGCTGTCCACAACCTCAAACAGTCACAATCCAAACTCCACTATGGCCAAGACCAAAGAGCTGTCAAAGGACACCAGAAACAAAATTGTAGACCTGCACCAGGCTGGGAAGACTGAATCTGCAATAGGTAAGCAGCTTGGTTTGAAGAAATCAACTGTGGGAGCAATTATTAGGAAATGGAAGACATACAAGACCACTGATAATCTCCCTCGATCTGGGGCTCCACGCAAGATCTCACCCCGTGGGGTCAAAATGATCACAAGAACGGTGAGCAAGAATCCCAGAACCACACGGGGGACCAAGTGAATGACCTGCAGAGAGCTGGGACCAAAGTAACAAAGCCTACCATCAGTAACACACTACGCCGCCAGGGACTCAAATCCTGCAGTGCCAGACGTGTCCCCCTGTTTAAGCCAGTACATGTCCAGGCCCGTCTGAAGTTTGCTAGAGTGCATTTGGATGATCCAGAAGAGGATTGGGAGAATGTCATATGGTCAGATGAAACCAAAATAGAACTTTTTGGTAAAAACTCAACTTGTCGTGTTTGGAGGACAAAGAATGCTGAGTTGCATCCAAAGAACACCATACCTACTGTGAAGCATGGGGGTGGAAACATCATGCTTTGGGGCTGTTTTTCTGCAAAGGGACCAGGAAGACTGATCCGTGTAAAGGAAAGAATGAATGGGGCCATGTATCGTGAGAGTTTGAGTGAAAACCTCCTTCCATCAGCAAGGGCATTGAAGATGAAAAGTGGCTGGGTCTTTCAGCATGACAATGATCCCAAACACACCGCCCGGGCAACGAAGGAGTGGCTTCGTAAGAAGCATTTCAAGGTCCTGGAGTGGCCTAGCCAGTCTCCAGATCTCAACCCCATAGAAAATCTTTGGAGGGAGTTGAAAGTCTGTGTTGCCCAGCGACAGCCCCAAAACATCATTGCTCTAGAGGAGATCTGCATGGAGGAATGGGCCAAAATACCAGCAACAGTGTGTGAAAACCTTGTGAAGACTTACAGAAAACGTTTGACCTGTGTCATTGCCAACAAAGGGTATATAACAAAGTATTGAGAAACTTTTGTTATTGACCAAATACTTATTTTACACCATAATTTGCAAATAAATTCATTAAAAAAATCGTACAATGTGATTTTCTGGATTTTTTTTCTCATTTTGTCTGTCATAGTTGACGTGTACCTATGATGAAAATTACAGGCCTCTCTCATCTTTTTAAGTGGGAGAACTTGCACAATTGGTGGCTGACTAAATACTTTTTTTCCCCACTGTATTTGAGCTGTTCTTACCATAATATGGACTTGGTGTTTTACCAAATAGGGCTATCTTCTGTATACCCCCCCCTACCAGTCACAACACAACTGATTGGCTCAAACGCATTAAGGAGGAAATAAATTCCACATATTAACTTTTAAGAAGGCACACCTGTTAATTGAAATGCATTCAAGGTGACTACCTCATGAAGCTGGTTGAGAGAATGCCAAGAGTGTGCAACACTGTCATCAAGGCAAAGGGTGGCTACTTTGAAGAATCTCAAATACAAAAATATATTTTGATTTGTTTAACAATTTTTTGGTTACTACATGATTCCATGTGTTATTTCATAGTTTTGATGTCTTCACTATTATTCCACAATGTAAAAAAATAGTCAAAATAAAGAAAAACCCTTGAATGAGTAGGTGTGTCCAAAATTTTTATTGGTAGTGTACATGATCAAATACAAATCGTAGAATCAACTATTAAAGACTACCAGACAACCCAAAAAGGCCTGTGGTGTTGATGGAATCCTCAATGAAATGATCAAATATACAGACCACAAATTCCAATTGGCTGTATTTAAAATCCTTAACATTAGCTCTGGCATCTTCCCCAAAATTTGGAACAAAGGACTGATCACCCCAATCCACAAAAGTGGAGACAAATTTGACCCCAATAAATACCGTGGGAAATGAGTCAATAGCAACCTAGGGAAAATCTTCTGCATTATCATTAACGGCAGACTCGTACATTTCCTCAGTGAAAACAATGTACTGAGCAAATACCAAAGTACCGTACGACAGACCACGTATTCACCCTGCATACCCTAATTGACAAACAAACAAACCAAAACAAAGGCAAAGTCTCATGCTCTGTTGATTTCAAAAACGCTTTTGACTCAATTTGGCATGACGGTCTGGTATTCAAATTGATGGAAAGTGGTGTTGGGGGAAAAACATACGACATTCTAAAACCCATGTACACAAACAACAAGTGTGCAGTAAAAATTTGCAAAAAACACACACATTTCTTTCCACAGGGCCGTGGGGTGAGACAGGGATGCAGTTTAAGCCCCACGCTCTTCAACATACAGTATATATCAACGAATTGGCGAGGGCACTAGGACAGTCTGCAGCACCCGGCCTCACCCTACTAGAATCTGAAATCAAATGTCTACTGTTTGCTGATGATCTGGTGTTTCTGTCCCCAACTAAGGAGGGCCTACAGCAGCACCTACAGTGAGGGAAAAAAGTATTTGATCCCCTGCTGATTTTGTACGTTTGCCCACTGACAAAGAAATGATCAGTCTATAATTTTAATGGTAGGTTTATTTGAACAGTGAGAGACAAAATAAATAATTTCCCTCATTAAAATGCAAATCAATTTATAAAATTTTTTGACATGCGTTTTTCTGGATTTTTTTGTTGTTATTCTGTCTCTCACTGTTCAAATAAACCATTAAAATTATAGACTAGTCATTTCTTTGTCAGTGGGCAAACGTACAAAATCAGCAGGGGATCAAATACTTTTTTCCCTCACTGTAGATCTTTTGAACAGATTCTGTCAGACCTGGGCCCTGACAGTAAATCTCAGTAAGACAAAAATAATGGTGTTCCAAAAAAGGTCCAGTTGCCAGGACCACAAAAACAAATTCCATCTAGACACCGTTGCCCTAGAGCACACAAAAAACTATACATACCTCGGCCTAAACATCAGCGCCACAGGTAACTTCCACAAAGCTGTGAACGATCTGAGAGACAAGGCAAGGGCCTTCTATGCCATCAAAAGGAACATAAAATTCGACATACTAATCAGAATGTGGCTAAAAATACTTGAATCAGTTATAGAACCCATTGTCCTTTATGGTTGTGAGGTCTGGGGTCCGCTCACCAACCAATAATTCACAAAATGGGACAAACACCAAATTGAGACTTTGCATGCAGAATTCTGCAAAAATATCCTCAGTGTACAACGTAAAACACCAAATAATGCATGAAGAGCAGAATTAGGCCGATACCCGCTAATTATCTAAATCCAGAAAAGAGCCGTTAAATTCTGCAAACCTTCCATAACAAAGCCATCACCTACAGAGAGATGAACCTGGAGAAGAGTCCCCTAAGCAAGCTGGTCCAGGGGGTTCTGTTCACAAACACAAACAGACCCCACAGAGCCCCAAGACAGCAACACAATTAGACCCAACCAAATCATGAGAAAACAAAAAGATAATTACTTGACACATTGGAAAGAATTAACAAAGAAACTGAGCAAACTAGAATGCTATTTGGCCCTAAACAGAGAGTACACAGTGGCAGAATACCTGACCACTGTGACTGACCCAAAATTAAGGAAAGCTTTGACTATGTACAGACTCAGTGAGCACTTCCTTGCTATTGAGAAAGTTCACCTTAGGCAGACCTGGCTCTCAAGAGCAGACAGGCTATGTGCAAACTGCCCACAAAATGGGGTGGAAACTGAACTGCACTTCCTAACTTCCTGCCAAATGTATGACCATGTCAGAGACACACATTTCCCTCAGATTACAGCGATCCACAAAGAATTTGAAAACAAACCCAATTTTGATAAATTTATCTACTGGGTGAAAAACACAGTGTGCCATCACAGCTGCAAGATTTGTGACCTGTTGCCACAAGAAAAGGGCAACCAGTGAAGAACAAACACCATTGTAAATACAACCTATATATGTTTATTTATCTTCCCATTTGTACTTTAACTATTTGCACATCGTTACAACACTGTATATAGACATAATATGACATTTGAAATGTCTTTATTATTTTGGAACTTTGTTTACTGTAATGTTTACTGTTAATATTTATTGTTTATTTCACTTTAGTTTATTATCTATTTCACTTGCTTTGGCAATGTTAACATACGTTTCCCATGCCAATAAAGCCCTTAAATTGAATTGAATTGATAGTAGAGGGAGTAGAGAGGAGGACAGAGTAACACAATAGAGAGAAGAGAGAGAGAGAGGCCACCTGGGAAAGCACGGAGGCAGGCAGGGGAGGGAGGGAGAGAGGGAGGGAGGGGGAGGGAGGGCAGGCATTCAGGTGAGAGAGGGAGGGAGGGAGGGAGGGAGGGATGGCAGGTATTCAGGGGAGGGAGGGAGGGAGGGAGGGGGAGGGAGGGAGGGAGGGAGGGAGGGAGGGAGGGAGGGAGGGAGGGAGGGAGAGGGAGGGAGGGAGGGAGGCTCAGGGAGGGAGGGAGGGAGGGAGGGAGGGAGGGAGGGAGGGAGGGAGGGAGGAGGGAGGGAGGCAGGCAGGCAGAGGCAGCGGCAGGGAGGGAGGGAGGGAGGGAGGGGAGGCAGGCGAGGGAGGGAGGGAGGGAGGGAGGGAGGGAGGGAGGGAGGGAGGGAGGGAGGGAGGGAGGGAGGGAGGGAGGGAGGGAGGGAGGGAGGGAGGAGGGAGGGAGGGATTGCACATGCACGCACACACTACCCCGACAAACTCATTAGAGTAGATTTGCCTTTCAAGTTTTCAGTATCCAAACTTTTAAGTATGAATTACTTGTTCAATGAATGTTGGTGCTAAAGCACCTCAGAGATAGGCAGCGCTACTGAGACCACAAGGCTGTGAGACGGTTTGATTCCCATAATGCTTTTCTTTCTTTTCTTCTTACTCCATCTGTAAGGAATCGTCTCAGCGGTAAAACAGGAATTAAATTAGGAATAGTTTGTTTGGAATACTAATCAAAAAACAAAGCAAACAGATCGGTGTCATGAACTAACACATCACACGCTATGTGTTTATACAGTAGATGTTATGATAACAGACATGATCATATCAAATAACAATCTTCAGTAAAGATCATTGTTATTCACTGCAAGACAGCTCGACACAATTGCTGTTGACTGTCCCACGTAAGGAAACATGGCCTTCTTCAAGGACCCAGTGATGTACAGCACTGCTGCACGTAGAGGGTAGTGTGGAACACAGCCTGAACGGGAGAGGAGTTACAGGGGTGGAACGAACATGCGGGGTGGAACGCTGAAACGGCCTTGCTCAGCTGAAAAAAAAGCAGGGTGTTATTAGTAGTGTGACAGCATTACTTCCCTACAGACTGCCTAGGGAGAAGGATATTCACTGTCATTAATATAACCATTTTTCCTATCTAATATCTAGTGGGTGGGGGGGGGTTACGTGTGTGTGTGTGTGTGTGTGTCCTTGTTCATGCGTGCATATGTACATAGAGAAAAAAGCCCTCTTGTAGCAGTCCTTTCAGAGCCATCTAGGAGAAACTGACTACAAACCATCCAATAATACCCAGGTTCATAACAGTCAGGACTGCTTTGTGTGTACAGTACCTCTCATCTCCCATACCTCCAACAGCGTGCCACTGCACCGCATCGATCTGCTGTATGAAAACAGAACAATGTTTGATCGATGAGACGTTGTACATGTTGGGCTATGCACAGTGTCTGGCTGAGAGAGAGGACAGCCGAGAGCAGGCAGACTCAGACAGAAAACAGCCTACTGAGCTATAGAGTCAGTCAGTCAGCCAGTCAGCCAGCCAGTCAACCTGTCAGCCAGTCAACCTGTCAGCCAGTCAGCCAGTAAACCAGTCAGTCAGTCAACCAGTCAGCCAGTCAGTCAACCAGTCAGCCAGTCAACCAGTCAGCCAGTCAGCCAGTCAACCAGTCAGTCAGTCAACCAGTCAGTCAACCAGTCAGCCAGTCAGCCAGTAAACCAGTCAGCCAGTCAACCAGTCAGCCAGTCAACCAGTCAGCCAGTCAGTCAACCAGTCAGTCAGTCAGTCAACCAGTCAGTCAGTCAGTCAACCAGTCAGCCAGTCAGCCAGTCAACCCGTCAGTCCGCCAGTCAGCCAGCCAGTCAACCAGTCAGCCAACCAGTCAGTCAACCAGTCAGCCAGTCAGTCAACCAGTCAGCCAGCCAGTCAGTCAGCCAGTCAACCCGTCAGTCAGTCAGCCAGTACAGTTACAGTTTCATTACATATGAATATGTTGCCGCAACTGTTTAATCCGATAGATGTTCACTTTAACCTCCTACAAATGCATTATGATGCGGTTACAATGCATTATAGTCTCCTGAGTGGCGCAGTGGTCTAAGGCACTGCATCGCAGTGCTAACTGTGTCACTAGAGATACTGGTTCGAATCCAGGCTCTGTCGCAGCCGGCCGCGACCGGGAGACTCTTGGGCGGCGCACAATTGGCCCAGCGTCGTCCAGGGTAGGGGAGGGAATGGCCGGCAGGGATGTAGCTCAGTTGATAGAGCATGGCGTTTGCAACGCCAGGGTTGTGGGTTCGATTCCCACGGGGGGCCAGTATAAAAAAAATAAAAATAAAAAAATATTCACTAACTGTAAGTCGCTCTGGATAAGAGCGTCTGCTAAATGACTAAAATGTAAATGTAAAAATTATAAGACTTGTCATAAGCACAACCTCTAGTAATATCTACCAATTTGTTCACCAGTAGAGCACATACGTACACCAAGGGATTATTAAATGAATAGACAAACTATACAATTCCACGAACAGACATCTTTTATCGATGATGCAGTTGTTTCAGAGTTCCACAGACGATTTAGAATCTATACTTTTCTGTGTTGTCCACAGTCCAGTATGTCTGCTGCCTATACTCCTGTATCATTGTTCTGTCTTTCACCCTCTCATAGGGAAGGAGTTTGTGAACAGTCAGGAGGAGGAAAATAAGTTTGTCTCCACAATGGAATGAAAAAAGGTTTAGTTACTCAGCTGGTAGAGCACGGCGCTTGTAACGCCAAGGGTAGTGGGTTCGATCCACGGGACCACCCATACGTAAAAAATGTATGCACGCATGACTGTAAGTTGCTTTGGATAAAAGCGTCTGCTAAAATGGCATATTATTATTACAGTATTGATGTCCATATTTTAGAGGGAATATTAGATAACCTTTATGAAAGTATGAAAATGTATGCACTCACTAACTGTAAGTCGCTCTGGACAGGTGTAAGTCGCTCTGGACAGGTGTCTTTTATACAGGTAACGAGTTCAAACAGGTGCAGTTAATACAGGTAATGAGTGGAGAACAGGAGGGCTTCTTAAAGAAAAACTAACAGGTCTGTGAGAGCCGGAATTCTTACTGGTTGGTAGGTGATCAAACACTTATGTCATGCAATAAAATGCAAATTAATTACTTTAAAATCATACAATGTGATTTTCTGGATTTTTGTATTAGATTCCGTCTCTCAAAGTTGAAGTGTACCTATGATAAAAATTACAGACCTCTACATGCTTTGTAAGTAGGAAAACCTGCAAAATCGGCAGTGTATCAAATACTTGTTCTCCCCACTGTATGTCAAGGCACAATAAAGTGACTAGGTATCAGGATATGTGTACCGTACAGTGAGGGGAAACAGTTTTTGACCCTTACTGATTTTGTACGTTTGACCACAGACAAAGAAATGATCAGTCTATAATTTTAATTGTAGGTTTATTTGAACAGTGAGAGACAGAATAACAACAAAAACATCCAGAAAAACCCATGTCAAAAATGTTATAAATTGATTTGCATTTTAATGAGGGAAATAAGTATTTGTTCCCTCTGCAAAACATGACTTAGTATTTGGTAGCAAAACCCTTTTTGGCAATCACAGAGGACAGACGTTTCTTGTAGTTGGCCACCAGGTTTGCACACATCTCAGGAGGGATCTTCTCCAAGTCATGAGGGTTTCGAGCCTGACTTTTGGCAACTCGAACCTTCAGCTCCCTCCACAGATTTTCTATGGGATTAAGGTCTGGAGACTGGCTAGGCCACTCCAGGACCTCAATGTGCTTCTTCTTGAGCCACTCCTTCGTTGCCTTGGCTGTGTGTTTTGGGTCATTGTCATGCTTGAATACCCATCCACGACCCATTTTCAATGCCCTGGCTGAGGGAAGGAGGTTCTCACCCAAGATTTGACGTTACATGGCCACGTCCATCGTCCCTTTGATGTGGTGAAGTTGTCCTGTCCCCTTAGCAGAAAAACACCCCCAAAGCATAATGTTTCCAACTCCATGTTTGACGGTGGGGATGGTGTTCTTGGGGTCATAGGCAGCATTCCTCCTCCTCCAAACACGGCGATTTGAGTTGATGCCAAAGAGCTCCATTTTGGTCTCATCTGACCACAACACTTTCACCCAGTTCTCATCTGAATCATTCAGATGTTCATTGGCAAACGTCAAACGGGCCTGTATATGTGCTTTCTTGAGCAGGGGGACCTTGCGGGCGCTGCAGGATTTCAGTCCTTCGCGGCGTAGTGTGTTACCAATTCTTTTCTTGGTGACTATGGTCCCAGCTGCCTTGAGATCATTGACAAGATCCTCCCGTGTAGTTCTGGGCTGATTCCTCACCGTTCTCATGATCATTGCAACTCCACAAGGTGAGATCTTGCATGGAGCCCCAGGCCGAGGGAGATTGGCAGTTCTTTTGTGTTTCTTCCATTTGCGAATAATCGCACCAACTGTTGTCACCTTCTCACCAAGCTGCTTGGCGATGGTCTTGTAGCCCATTCCAGCCTTGTGTAGGTCTACAATCTTGTCCCTGACATCCTTGGAGAGCTCTTTGGTCTTGGCCATGGTGGAGAGTTTGGAATCTGATTGATTGATTGCTTCTGTGGACAGGTGTCTTTTATAAAGGTAAAAAACTGAGATTAGGAGCACTCCCTTTAAGAGTGTGCTCCTAATCTCAGCTCGTTACCTGTATAAAAGACACCTGGGAGCCAGAAATCTTTCTGATTGAGAGGGGGCAAATACTTATTTCCCTCATTAAAATGCAAATTAATTTATAACATTTTTGACATGCGTTTTTCTGGATTTTTGTTGTTGTTATTCTGTCTCTCACTGTTCAAATAAACCTACCATTAAAATTATAGACTGATCATTTCTTTGTCAGTGGGCAAACGTACAAAATCAGCAGGGGATCAAATACTTTTTTCCCTCACTGTATGTGAATGTGTGTAAGTTGTGTGTGAGAGCGTCAGTGCATATATAGTCTTGTGAGTGTGCATAGAGTCAGTGCAAGATAGGATCAAGTGTTGGAATGAAGATAGCCTGGCAGAGAACAGAGAAGGAGTTTGTGTACAGGAAGAAGTGTTAAACCAAAGACTATGTTCTTTCCCTCTGGTTCAGCACACTCATTTAATTTCTTTATAACAGTGGCTAAACGAGATGCTGTTTGCGCTCACTCTCGCTCTCCCTTTCTCTCTTAACTTTCTCTCCTTAGCTCTCTCTCAACTCTCTCGCTCTTAACTCTCTCTCCTCAGCTCTCTTTCTCTCTTAACACTCTCTCCTCAGCTCTCTCTCTCTCTTAACTCTCTCCTCAGCTCTCTCTCACTCTTAACTCTCTCTCCTCAGCTCTCTCTCGCTCTCTCTTAACTCTCTCTCCTCAGCTCTCTCTCGCTCTCTTAACTCTCTCCTCAGCTCTCTCTTTCTCTCTTAACTCTCTCTCCTCAGCTCTCTCTTTCTCTCTTAACTCTCTCCTCAGCTCGCTCTCTCTCTCTTAACACTCTCTCCTCAGCTCTCTCTTTCTCTCAACTCTCTCTCCTCAGCTCTCTCTTTCTCTCTTAACTCTCTCTCCTCAGCTCTCTTTCACTCTTAACTCTCCTCAGCTCTCTCTTTCTCTCTTAACTCTCTCTCTCTCCTCAGCTCTCTCTTTCTTTCTTAACGCTCTCTCCTCAGCTCTCTCAACTCTCTCTCCTCAGCTCTCTCTTAACGCTCTCTCCTCAGCTCTCTTTCTTTCTCTCTCTCACTCTTCCTCTCGGACTAGGTATCCCCTTTACCATTCCCTTCTTTCTATCTCTCCATGTCTCTCTCCTCAGCGTCTCTCTTTCTCCCCATTGCTCTCTATCTCCTCTGCCTCTCTTTCAGCCTCTCTGCTGAATTAACAAGGCATTAACATTCAAGGGGGAATCAGTCATTCTCCTTCAAGAGAAAAATAAATAAAAAAACATTGTGGGGAGGCAATTGGCTGTAAATGATTGGCAGGGTCACCCACCAGAGTGAAACCTTAATGAGACACAGAATAGTGTGTGTGTGTGTGTTCATGTGCGTGCGTGAAATATACTATTTCCTGAACAACTACCATCAGTTACAATATTTTTGCAAATTCAGATACTCCCTGTTCACACATGACTGCATGGCCAGGCACGACTCCAACACCATCATTAAGTTTGCCTGACGACACAACAGTGGTAGGCTTGATCACTGACAACGATGAGACAGCCTATAGGGAGGAGGTCAGAGACCTGGCATTGTGGTGCCAGGACAACAACCTCTCCCTCAATGTGAGCAAGATAAAGGAGATAATTGTGGACTACAGTGGGAAAAAAAGAGTACTGAGCACGCCCCCATTCTCATCGACGGGGCTGTAATGGAACAGGTTGAGAGCTTCAAGTTCCTTGGTGTCCACATCACCAACGAACTTTCATGGTCCAAACACACCAAGACAGTCATGAAGAGGGCACAACAAAGCCTATTCCCCCTCAGGAGACTGAAAAGATTTGGCATGGGTCCTCAGATCATCAAAATGTTCTACAGCTGCACCATCGAGAGCATCCTGACTGGTTGCATCACCGCCTGGTTTGGCAACTGCTCAGCCTCTGACGCAAGGCACTACAGAGGGTAGTGCATACGGCCCAGTATATCACTGGGGGCAAGCTTCCTGCCATCCAGGACCTCTATACCAGGCGGTGTCAGAGGAAGGCCCTCAAAATTGTCAAAGACTCCAGCCACCCTAGTCATAGACTGTTCTCTCTGCTACTGCATGGCAAGCGGTACCGGAGCGACAAGTCTAGGTCCAAAAGGCTTCTTAACAACTTCTACCCCCAAGCCATAAGACTCCTGAACATCTAATCATGGCTACCCAGACTATTTGCACTGACCCCCCTAATTTTTTCATTAAAAAACTGCATTGTTGGTTAAGGGCTTGTAAGTAAGCATTTCACGGTAATGTCTACACCTGTTGTATTCGGCGCATGTGGCAAATAAAATGTGATTTGATAAGAGAGAGCGTAACACAGTTCCTGTAGCTTGGTGCTACATTTTACATTTTAGTCATTTAGCAGACGCTCTTATCCAGAGCGACTTACAGTTAGTGAGTGCATACATTATTTTATTTTTCATACTGGCCCCCCGTGGGAACGAACCCACAACCCTGGCGTTGCAAACGCCATGCTCTACCAACTGAGCTACATCCCTGCCGGCCATTCCCTCCCCTACCCTGGGCCAATTGTGCGCCGCCCCATGGGTCTCCCGGTCGCGGCCGGCTACGACAGAGCCTGGATTCGAACCAGGATCTCTAGTGGCACAGCTAGCACTCCGATGCAGTGCCTTAGACCACTGCGCCACTCGGGAGACACAGACAGAGTCTAGAAGCAAGCTGGTCCGAGGGCTCTGTTCACAAACACAAACAGACCCCACAGAGCCCCAGGACAGCAACACAATTAGACCCAATCAAATCATGAGAAAACAAAAATATAATTACTTGACACATTGGAAAGAATTTACAAAAAAACAGAGCAAACTATAACACTATTTGGCCCTAAACAGAGAGTACACAGTGGCAGAATACCTGACCACTGTGACTGACCCAAACTTAAGGAAAGCTTTGACTATGTACAGACTCAGTGAGCATAGCCTTGCTATTGAGAAAGGCCGCCGTAGGCAGACCTGGCTCTCAAGAAAAGACAGGCTATGTGCACACTGCCCACAAAATGAGGTGGAAACTGAGCTGCAGTACCATTTGAAATGTCTTTATTCTTTTGGAACTATTTTTTTTGTTTATTTTACTTTTGTATGTCTATTTCACTTGCTTTGGCAATATAAACATATGTTTCCCATGCCAATAAAGCCCTTAAATTGAAATTAGTTATAAAGTTCCTATAGCTAGGTGCTGGACACACACAGAGAGACAGAGAGACAGAGACAGAGACACAGAGAGAGAGAGAGAGAAACACAGTTCCTACATCTAGGTGCTGGACAGAGAGAGAGAGAGAGAGAGAGAGAGAGAGAGAGAGAGAGAGAGAGAGAGAGAGAGAGAGAGAGAGAGAGAGAGAGAGAGAGAGAGAGAGAGAGAGAGAGAGAGAGAGAGAGAGAGAGAGAGAGAGAGAGAGAGAGAGAGAAACACAGTTCCTACATCTAGGTGCTGGACAGAGAGAGAGAGAGAGAGAGAGAGAGAGAGAGAGAGAGAGAGAGAGAGAGAGAGAGAGAGAGAGAGAGAGAGAGAGAGAGAGAGAGAGAGAGAGAGAGAGAGAGAGACAGAGAGAGAGAGAGAGAGAGAGAGAGAGAGAGAGAGAGAGAGAGAGAGAGAGAGAGAGAGAGAGAGAGAGAGAAACACAGTTCCTACATCTAGGTGCTGGACAGAGAGAGAGAGACAGAGAGAGAGAGAGAGAGAGAGAGAGAGAGAGACAGAGAGAGACAGAGAGAGAGAGAGACAGAGAGAGAGAGAGAGAGAGAGAGAGAGAGAGAGACAGAGAGAGAGAGAGAAACACAGTTCCTGTAGAGAGAAAGATATGCGTCAGCAGCAACCTTGGGGAAATCCTCTGCATTATCATTAACATCAGACTCGTACATTTCCTCAGTGAAAACAATGTACTGAGCAAATGTCAAATTGGCTTTTTACCAAATTACCATACGACAGACCACGTATTCACCCTGCACACCCTAATTGACAAACAAACAAACCAAAACAAAGGCAAAGTCTTCTCATGCTCTGTTGATTTCAAAAAAGCTTTTGACTCAATTTGGCATGAGGGTCTACTATACAAATTGATGGAAAGTGGTGTTGGGTGAAACCATATGACATTATAAAATCCATGTACACAATCAAGTCTGCAGTTAAATTTTGCAAAAAACACACATTTCTTTCCACAGGGCCGTGGGGTGAGACATGGATGCAGTTTAAGCCACACCCTCTTCAACATATGAATGAATTGAATTGGCGAGGGCACTAGAACAGTCTGCAGCACCCGGCCTCACCCTACTAGAATCTGAAGTCAAATGTCTGATGATCTGGTGCTTCTGTCCCCAACCAAGGAGGGCCTACAGCAGCACCTAGATCTTCTGCACAGATTATGTCAGACCTTGAACCTGACAGTAAATCTCAGTAAGACAAAAATAACGGTGTTCCAAAAAAGGTCCAGTTGCCAGGACCACAAATACAAATTCCATCTAAACACCGTTGCCCTAGAGCACACAAAATACGATACATACAGTAGGGAAAAAAAGTATTTAGTCAGCCACCAATTGTGCAAGTTCTCCCACTTAAAAAGATGAGAGAGGCCTGTAATTTTCATCATAGGTACACGTCAACTATGACAGACAAAATGAGAAAAAAAATCCAGAAAATCACATTGTAGGATTTTTTATGAATTTATTTGCAAATTATGGTGGAAAATAAGTATTTGGTCAATAATAAAAGTTTCTCAATACTTTGTTATATACCCTTTGTTGGCAATGACACAGGTCAAACGTTTTCTGTAAGTCTTCACAAGGTTTTCACACACTGTTGCTGGTATTTTGGCCCATTCCTCCATGCAGATCTCCTCTAGAGCAGTGATGTTTTGGGGCTGTCGCTGGGCAACATGGACTTTCAACTCCCCTCCAAAGATTTTCTATGGGGTTGAGATCTGGAGACTGGCTAGGCCACTCCAGGACCTTGAAATGCTTCTTACGAAGCCACTCCTTCGTTGCCCGGGCGGTGTGTTTGGGATCATTGTCATGCTGAAAGACCCAGCCACGTTTCATCTTCAATGCCCTTGCTGATGGAAGGAGGTTTTCACTCAAAATCTCACGATACATGGCCCCATTCATTCTTTCCTTTACACGGATCAGTCATCCTGGTCCCTTTGCAGAAAAACAGCCCCAAAGCATAATGTTTCCACCCCCATGCTTCACAGTAGGTATGGTGTTCTTTGGATGCAACTCAGCATTCTTTGTCCTCCAAACCCAACGAGTTGAGTTTTTACCAAAAAGTTATATTTTGGTTTCATCTGACCAAATGACATTCTCCCAATCCTCTTCTGGATCATCCAAATGCACTCTAGCAAACTTCAGACGGGCCTGGACATGTACTGGCTTAAGCAGGATTTGAGTCCCTGGCGGCGTAGTGTGTTACTGATGGTAGGCTTTGTTACTTTGGTCCCAGCTCTCTGCAGGTCATTCACTAGGTCCCCCCGTGTGGTTCTGGGATTTTTGCTCACCGTTCTTGTGATCATTTTGACCCCACGGGGTGAGATCTTGCGTGGAGCCCCAGATCGAGGGGAGATTATCAGTGGTCTTGTATGTCTTCCATTTCCTAATAATTGCTCCCACAGTTGATTTCTTCAAACCAAGCTGCTTACCTATTGCAGATTCAGTCTTCCCAGCCTGGTGCAGGTCTACAATTTTGTTTCTGGTGTCCTTTGACAGCTCTTTGGTCTTGGCCATAGTGGAGTTTGGAGTGTGACTGTTTGAGGTTGTGGACAGGTGTCTTTTATACTGATAACAAGTTTAAACAGGTGCCATTAATACAGGTAACGAGTGGAGGACAGAGGAGCCTCTTAAATAAGAAGTTACAGGTCTGTGAGAGCCAGAAATCTTGCTTGTTTGTAGGTGACCAAATACTTATTTTCCACCATAATTTGCAAATAAATTCATTAAAAATCCTACAATGTGATTTTCTGGATTTTCTTTCTCAATTTGTCTGTCATAGTTGACGTGTACCTATGATGAAAATTACAGGCCTCTCTCATTTTTTTAAGTGGGAGAACTTGCACAGTTTGTGGCTGACTAAATACTTTTTTCCCCCCATTGTACCTCGGCCTAAACATCAGCGGCACTGGTAAATTCCACAAAGCTGTGAACGATCTGAGAGACAAGACAAGAAGGGCCTTCTATGCCATCAAAAGGAACATAAAATTTGACATACCAATTAGGATCTGGCTAAGAAATACTTGAATCAGTTATAGAACCCATTGTCCTTTATGGTTGTACAGTCTGGGGTCTGCTCACCAACCAAGAATTAAAAAAATGGGACAAACACCAAATTGAGACTTTACATGCAGAATTCTCCAAAAATATCTGTGTACAATGTAAAACACCAAATAATGCATGCAGAGCAGAATTAGGCCAATACCCTCTAATTATCAATATCCAGAAAAGAGACGTTGAATTCTACAACCACCTAAAAGGAAGTGATTCCCAAACCTTCCATAACAAAGCCATCACCTACAGAGAGATGAACTTGGAGAAGAGTCCCCTAAGCAGAATACCTGACCAC